>NC_141156.1:42887079-43188364 GCF_053477565.2 Lygodium microphyllum
TCTAGTGTTGCGTTTATCATTTCTACTTTGTTATGAGGAATCCCTTTGCATCTTTTGACTACCTCAATCGATTGTGCATTTTCTTTCATTGTATGCTCAACATTTTCTACTTTCTTCTGAGCCCCCTCTAATAGATTCACCTGTGTGTGCATGTCCTTTTCAAAACTTTCCACCCCTTTCTTTAATTCCGATGCAACTAGCATTGCTGTTTGTGCATCCATCATTGACTTGTGGGTTGCTAATTCTTTCTTACATACCTCTAACTACCTTTTCAGCTTAGCAATCTCCATATTCTTGGTTGCTATTCATGCATTTGTATGAGATTTCAATGCATCCATATCTACTTTCCAGGCATCCCTTTGTTTAAGTTATTTGTCATATCAACCTGTAGGTCAGCCTTGATTTCTTTGTATTTTGCATCATCCCGACCATTAATGCATGATTTCCTGTTTGCATCTATAGCAGCACATAGTTCCCTTTTGAATGTCTCTTGCAATTTGTCGTATATGTCTTTTTTCTTTGTATCCATGTCATTTATGACTTTTTGTTGCATGCTGCCCCACACATTCATACATGCTTTCATGTTTGCATCCATTTTAGCATTTAATTCCTTTCCCCATGTTTCTTGCATTGCATTCATGTCGTTTGTCACCTTGTCAATCATTGGCATACATATTGCTGCAATCTCATCTCTTATGAGGGCTTTCACGTCTTTGAAACCGTTTGTTGCAATCCGCCTTGGCATCTTTGTCCATTGCTTGGCAGTTGTGGGAGTGGCATTTTTACGAGCTCTCCTTTTGTTTTGTCTATAGTAAAACTTTTCGACTTTAGTTGGAGTCTTGTATCGGCCCTTTGATGTAGTGCCTCTTGTCGTCAGCCCAATTGGTTGTGTCAAGTTCGGCCTCATGTCCATTGGTTTCTCTTTCAGCAGTCTCTGTCATCTAGAAATCTAAGAGATTCACTCAATGCTAGGCAAGTAGGCCCCCTACCTGTTTGACTGATTAGCAACCCCTTGCTGGGAATAGACTCACTGTTGTGTTGGGAACAGTCTCACTGTTGATCAGTCAGTAAGCCGTCACTAAAGTGTCACTATAGCATAACATGTCAATGTATTTGCAAGCAATGCAAAATGTGGTTGTAGTGTAAATTGTCACTGTGACGTAAGCAATCACTACAGCATTCAGAGTATAATGGTAGTATTCTTGCCTTTCACATTGCAGACATTTTCGTTAGTCACTGGAGGTACATCCCCTTAGACATAAGCCATCTCGTCAGTCAGAGAGCATTACAACATTACTGTCGCAGAACCTTGTAGTATTACAGCTTACTATCGCACACCTTACTATCCATTGCACACGATCATTACTGTCGCATTCCTTGCTTAATGAGTGCTGGGCATGCCATCAACTCTTGGAGGGTCTCCTAATGTTGGAAATGGTGTGTTAATTGTTGTAGCAGCAATGGTAGCCCTCTCTCTCTCTCTCTCTCTCTCTCTCTCTCTCTCTGTGTGTGCTTTTTGTAGGTTGGAATGACCTCCCCCCCCACCCCCCACCCCACACACACACACACACACACACACACAAAAAAAAAAAGATTAGCTAGGCTAGTTTACCACCCAAGTTAATCATGGAGGATTAACATTAATTAATTGATTAATTCATGAAAATTACCTAGTGTTACCATTGACACTAATGGCTTATTAAATGTTCTAGGCCAAGTTTTGACACTTGGTACCACCTAGTACTTGTTAGGCTAAACTCATTTCAACTTTCGCCTTTGGCACCAACTTATATCTCAGGGTCTTGGGTCTCACATTGCGAAATAATTAACTTGCATCTCACATGTTAATCAACTTCTAATTAAATGTTGAGCAAAGCATTACAATTTCACGTCCTTGTGAAAGGTTCCATTGAAAAGAAAATGTCATGGTTTTAATCACATAGTTTAGTAATTCTTTAATCTACCAAGTTCTTGGTTATGCATCCAACACATTTTCCTACTTCAATACAATGAAGGAAGACACTAGCGGCATGTTTGATTTAAGTTTGGGATTTAAATCAGACTCCAAACTAACTTTCTCTCTCTCACACACACACGCGCGCGGGCGCGCATGACATACGAAATATATGAAAAAACCTATGCTCGTAGTCAGCTTGAAGGCAAGGGCCAGCAGCTTTTGAATCTTGAATGTCGATTGACCATGATCTAGGTCCATCTGTGTTGAATGAAGTTGCTCCTTGGAAAGAGCAACATGCAAGGTTCTTTATGTCACACAACTTGAGGTGTATGCTAATGCCAAGAATGTGTGAGTGAGATAGCTTGATGAAGGTCCCTACGATGGAAGAGTTTAGTGAGGAGGGTGCAACCAAGAAAGATAAAAGACAGCAAGAAGAGAAAGAAAGGAGGCGGCTATGTTATAGGATGGGGAACTGGCAGCGATGTTGAGGGAGGGAAGAGGTGGCAGCGCTGTGCTGCTGGAAACATTAACGAGGAGGGTGAGAGCATAGACGTGGAGAGAGAGACCAGGCACAGGAGGAGGCTGGTGGCGTACTGCAGACAGCAGCTTGCGCACAAGGAGGTAAATGCAATGTGAAGAGGAGGGAGGAAGTGCAAGGCCATGGAGGGGCATGATCATTGTGATGGTACGTGAGGCTACATGTTCCAGTTCATGGTGAGGGGGCAGCAACAATTGGTCAGACATTAGAAGGGCTTCTCTTCTCTTGTGAGCTTTCTTGCATGGTTAAGCTTTTGTATTTGTGTAACTGTTTACTCATGTATCCCTGTTTTAACTTGTTGTAACGTTTAAATGAAAGAAGATTGAATCCCTACATTTTATTTTGTCAATAGTGATGTTACTTGATGATCACATCTATTTACAGAGTGACTGGAACTGATTGATTCTCTTTCTGATAAAATTTGTTTATGCTGTATAGTGGCCAGGATTTGGTTAGATCAACTTTCCATTGTATTCCATAATTACTCTTTATTTAAAGTAGGCAAGTTTAAGCTTTTCTAGGTGCTGAAAACTGGTGCAATTTCTCTCTTTTACATACTGCAGTTCTGAAGATGAGTTGCATAACAAATTGGTTTGGTTGGTTTATGTACAATGCACTGGAAAATCACACACATGGCACATAGTGAACATGAAGTTCTTGGGTCAAGGGTTCTCTTTGTTAGAAGCTCTGTAGTGAAATTTCGATAAAGTAAGCAAGTCTTTATTTTACCGTGTAGGAATGTGGTTGCTAACTTGAAACATGTGCCATTTGCAGTATATACAATCATCTCTCTGCTTTTATTTTGCGGCTTGCTTATTTAGTGAAGTCTGCTTATTCAAGAACGTTTGATGCATATCACCATCTGTTAAATTCACCCTTATCTCACGAAGGTGGTTTTGAGGATGAGGTTGGTAGTCTTATCATGATACTCCTCATTATTTGGAGTTATGACTAAGCTTTAACTATTTTTATTGCTATAAGAGTTTCTAAGAGTGTTTGGATGCAATAGACGATGTTATCAACTATACTTTCTGGGGTTTTGTGGATAAACTGGTTGTCTTTTTGATTTGTTCTAACCAGGCTTTATATCGTCTTGGAGGCATAGATTCTTTAACAACATCCTCCCATAATTTCTCTTTAATATAGTTACAATCCATATGGGAGGTCTATTTTGCAAGACAGAAAGAAGTGCCTGCTTAATTGTTTGATCAAAAGTATTGGTCTTAGCTAAATGTATAAATGAATACAAATTGCAGACGAGCTTATCTTATATGGCTTTTGTCTATTTCATGTGGTTATAGTAATTAAACCAGACATAGCCACACTTAAATTTTGATGTCATTTGTTTGGGGGATGCCATACTAGCTCATGCCTGGTATGGTGTTCTGCATAGTTGATGTGGTAGCCAGAATCAATTGATCTTAATCACAACATTCTTACAAAAAGTGGCTTTAGCTGGTGGGCATGGAACACGACTTCTCCTTCATGATGGACACATTTCTTTTCTAGAAGGGCGCTTTTCAGAAAACATGTTGTAGTCAGACGCAAGCCTCTCAGGCAGGTAATACAACCTGAAAATCAGGAAAAGGGAAGACACAAACAATCTCTAGAGCATTCTATTTGGGAAAGTACAATACAAAGGAACAACATTGATTGAAGTAAGCTTGAAGCTGAAAAGAGGATTGATAGTTGTTGCCGGTGTACCACTTGTGAATAGGCTCTCTGCATGTGAGAGGAGGGTTATTACAGCTTGCCGATCTGATGCAGAAATTATAGTTGAGCAAAAACAAAGAGTGAAAATGGGGGATGTGAGCTGTTGATTCTTCACTCACCCTTGGCATGACCAATTTAGTGATTACTTCAATAATCCTTTAGTAAATTTAATGCATGATTGCCACATCGTCAACTGCACTTTGACCCCTCTTCAAGCACATTTCATGGCATGCACCCACAACTTGATTGGCCTTGCCCATGTTCACATTCATACTATACATGTGCATATAGTCATGCCCTGAAATTGTACGTCTAGATTCTATAATACATGAACGGTCACAACTTCTAATTATGTTTCCCTACCATAACTATCATATTACTTTACATGACATTTTCTTTCCCTTGAGAAATGTTTTCGTCCTCAAAAACAGCACTGGGAAGGACTAACTCTAAATTGGGAAACATTATGTGTATTGCTTACGTGCTTCCATGTTGAACTCTCTTTTGAACAATACTTTGTATTTACCAAATACTCTTTGTAAATAGTATTCCTTGTCTATCTGCCACAAACATCTAAAAATTTTCAGACTCACGAGTATTTATAGAAGAGTTCTACTATCTCATCCTTTGAGATGGGATTATCAACATCGCTCAATTTCTTTCTCAACTCACTTGAAAAATAGGATATACCCTACTTGTGGTAAGAAGTTGGAGCTTGTAAACCATTTCCCTATTTTCTGAAGTATCATGAATAGACCATAATACGTAGGTGATATTTTGGGACATTGTTTTGTCATTACGGGTTCAGATTACTGAGGCATCCTCAATCAAACTTGCTCTCCTTCCTCAAACACAAGAGGTATTTTATATGGTTAGCATAGTTTTGACTCCATCCTTTACCTTCCTAATGTTGCTTTGTGCAAGTTCTAACATTTCATTCATATCTTTTAAATATTTTGGGGGCCTGAATCTTTTCCCTTGAAGTGCTACTATATAAGAAGCTCTAGGATGAAAGTTAGACATAAATATAAATGGACTATGACTATATCTAGTGAAAGAGTGCTTGGCAATGGAGTATATGGAAGCTCTACTATAGGTAAGTACCCTTTCTAGTTAGTTTGCTATCTACTTATATGCATAGCAGCTAGAAACGTCAGAAACATTTAGAAACAAAACGTTAGAAATGTGTTTTGTAAGTTTATTTCAAGAGGGGGTAAAATAAGAAATGCGTGTTTTTTTATATAGAGATTTTTAATAGTTTTGACTAGGGAAAGAGGTTCTAAACCTCTATGGAACTCTCTCTTAAACAAAGAATGACCAATTGAGCTTGAGTGATAATAGAGTCAATTGAGAATAATGCATTACATATCCTTGATCCATTATTGACTTGTTACTTATGTCTTTAGAACTCCAACATTATGATTCATATATATCATACAAAGAAAATTGAAATAAACATGTAAATAGCCCATCTACAATATGGACTAAGTCAAGTTGCGATATCATGATTCTCATTTCTAAACAAATTGATAAAATGTGAAAATCAAGAATGAATCATAATATATCATAAATAACTCATAAATGAGACTAAAGTCGTATAATAATCAACTCTCAAGGCAAGAATAGATATTAGATCGACAAAGTTCAATAACTAGACAAAATCACAAAAAAATTAGTCTCTCATCCAAAATCTTGCGCCCTTACGAGTCATTACACATCATCATTATCATGTTTAACATTGCCCAATTGTTTTTGTAAAAAAAAACCATGTTTTGGGTTCCAACTCACCAAAAAAAAAACCCACGTTTTTTATTTTAAGAAACGTTTCGTAAGTTTCAATCTGAAAGAAATGTGTTTCTTAGCTACTATGCTTATATGTGCTGGTAGTATATCTTCTTAGATTTGATTAACCCTTTTAGTTTGCTCATTAGTGGATGTTTGTTGTACTCATGCTAAAGTTTAAAGCCTCCTAATGTCAAAGCATCCGTAATGTGAAAACTCCGAATTGGCGAGATTGTTTGCAGAGAATCTCTACTGATTTTATGGCCCTTTCAGAAAATTTTGTTTTCAATTGGGATAGAAAGTTTGATAGTCATTTTTGGAGAATAGTGTTAAGAGGTTGTAACAAATCTAGCCATCTTGATTAACCTTGTTAACCTATGTAAACAGTAAGATTTCCATTCAATTCATTATATTTTTAAGGCCTTTTTTTTTGCTTTAAGAAACACTCCCAAAAAAACACTACTTCAATTTAAATGACACTTTGAGACTCTTCTGTAGGACAACTGGCTGAGAATGTCCTACAAAAGGGGAACTAAGTTCCGCTGCCATTTTTATCTGTTGTTCATTCATCCCACCTTCAGTGCCGATTCTCTCCCTCATCACCATATGGAGTATCTGCATCACCTTCTCCTCTTGCTAGCTGCTGCCCTGTCCTTGGAAGCTGCCACCCTGCCTTGGGGTCTGCTGACCATCTGTTGCAGGCTGCTGCCTATCAGTTGGTTGCTGCCATCCTATCTGCTTGGCTGCAGCCCATCCCTTGGAGGCTGCTGCGCCCACCTTACTGGCATGAGTTTTCACCCTTTGAGGCCTTTGTTTTGTTGCCTGCAATGCTCCCTACCTGCATTTGCAGCTCTAGCTTCTCTGGATTGCTCCATCCTGTCACCCATCCTCCCAGCTGCCGCATTTTGCAGATCAGCCTGCCCCCCTGATGGTTGGAGAGCTCCTGCTGCTTTTGCATTACCTGGACAGCTTCCATCAACAGTGCACTGTGCTGTTTTGCTGTCCTGAGAACTTCCTTAGCCCTACAGCATCCTTTGTTGTCGACATTGGTGGTTTGGTGCACTTGAGATTTGTCATGGCGGATGGCGCTCTTTGACACTCCTTGAGCCTACTCCTACAAGTGACAATGGCCGTTGGACAGCCTTTGCACCTTGAGCCTATAGTTGTATCTCTACCCTCAGTCATTATTCATTCAACATTTATTTATCATCATCATCATCATTGTTTGTGTTCTTGTCTGAGTTCACTGAGTGCTCGTTGTGTTCTACACTCTGTGTGTCTTCTTTGTAATTATGGTATCACAGCTGGTACTCTTCTAAAAGGTATCTTGTATGATGCATTTGAGACATCTTTGTAATTTGGACAGCTCAAAAACTATGAAAAGATGATGCATCATTTCGATAATTAGTTACACACCAAGGACCCAAGATTTTATCTTTTATAACTTTGTTCCATATGTCTATTTTAGAAAGCTTGAGGAGGACTTTGGCATTGTTCGCTTGGATCTTTTTTTCTTTTCTTTGTTGTTTTGTTAGGGGCTGCAAAATGAATGTCCTTTCATTGTTTGTAGCCAGCCCTCTCCCTTATCTATTCAATAGATTCTTCTCCCTAGACTAGAGGAGTTTCAAAACATATGCAGAGGTTTTATTGCAAACCTTGTGGATACTCATGTGGCATTGCTACCTTTCAAATTCTGGGAATGTCTCGTGTATAACATTTTGTACCATGTTGATGGATTATGAATATAGACCGTATGCCTACTTGCTAGGGTGTGGATGGAATTTGAGAGTGACCTAGAAGATTAGGATGGGATTGTAACAATGGTCTAAGGAATGAGATTTCAAGAATGGCCTAGGAGGTCATTTCGGATCTTGAGGAGGGTCCAGGAAATTAGCGTATCCATGGAGGTGGTGCTGAATAGCATAGATACAATGCCTGTTTTTGAGCCATCTAATGGATATTGTGCTTTGATCTCTGCACCTGAGCCAAATAACAATTCTGGTGTTGAAGAGGAAAGCATGCATATGCATTTATATGAGATATATGATACTTTTTCTGTTGTCTGTAAGTCCTGTTCCCTATGAAAATCAGGGTTTAACGATGGCCAGGCAAATTGCCAACTCACAAGTGGAACTAAGTTGGTTTGACTTGGTATTGCAGTTGTCGTCTGTAGAGTATCCATCCATGAAATTATTATTTTTATTTTTGAGAAAATCGATTTTAGAACTTAAGTACGCCACTAAGTTAAAAAAACCACATTTCAAAAAATAAATTAAATTAGAAGTTTAATGTTTAGAGAGCACCTCAACACAGGATTTCAGGTCTGATCTTTTTGAATTTGACACTAATAGAGATTGGCTTTTCAGGAAAGTTGCACTGCATTAAAAGTATCAGCTTTTCAGTATAACAGCTGTGTGAAAAGCTGGAAAATGCCTGAAAAACTTTAATGCAAACTCAAAAGCCTGGATTGTTAAGTCAAAAGTTTGAAGTGAAACAGAGGAGGTTGAGATTGTTCCGGAGGAAACTGTGTCCATCGCAGAGCCATAGACTAACATTTTTCTGAGAAAACTTTATGCAGCCTTTCTCAACCCAAAGCAAAGCTGTTTTAGCATCATTTTGATCACATGATGTGATCTTGGTTTCCTTTTCACCAAGCAAGATAGATCTGCCCCTGTTTGGGCCTTTCTGCTCTTGTTATTTGGAGGCTGTTCTGCTTCTTATTCAGCTGTTCTGAGCTGATGGTTAGCAACAGCTTTCCTTGAGGATGTGTCTAGAGACTGAAATCTGCATAGTATCATGCAATCTTGCCACCCTTTTATTTCATCGAGGTATCATGCAATCTTGCAATCTTGCCAGGTTTTGGCCACCCTTTTATTTCATCGAGGTTCTTGTGGTTCATTTTTCTATGTTAAGTCACCCTTGTGGACAATCTGAAGCAATGTTGTCTGCTGGCACAAGTGTCAATATGGTCGACCTCTTCTCCAGCTGCCTTAGCAAACTTGGCACTTCACACTCAATCCCAAGGTGAGGCTTTCGCCTCTCTCATTTCATCAAGAGAAGAAGTGTACTTCAAGTGGTAGGAGCTGGTGTTGCAAGTTGAACTTCTCTTCGTTTCTTAAAGGCTGTACTCCTTTTCTTGGGCTCCAGTTGACCCATCTTGTTATCTATTCCCAAACACAAGTTGTGGAGGTGTGCAACATATATCTGGATCATCTCGAGAAAGCTATTTGGTCATGGGTTTCTATGCTTACTATAGTGCACACTCGGAGCATCTAATGTGAACATGCACATTATAACCATTTTCATACCTAAAAAGTCCACCGATATTTAAACCTGGGCACACTCTCTGAAAAGGGAGGCGGTGGTTCAAACTTCATTCCATGGACTATTAGGGTGCAGTAAGCCCAGCTCAAAAACTGTTTAGGTCTTTGAATGTGTATGCTAATGCGGAAGTGCTTTCTTGGGTGCACATTGCATAAAAGATGAAGTTTGTCGTCAGTTTGAACTCCCTCTCTTGCTGAACAAATGCAGAACTATCTTTATGGTATTCTTTTAAAAGATGATGTATGTCGAAGAGGAGTTCATGTATAAAAATCTGTTGACTTTCAGGACAGTCTGATTATATTTGAGGGGTTCAAATTATCATTTCAGCATCAGAGTTAAACATAGAAAATAGTGATTGATATGTGTGCATTTATCCTTTTTACTTAGGGTGTCCCTCTCCCCACGTACTATGACTCATTAGTGCGGTGCATGGATTGTCCGGGCCTTGGGGTGGAGGAAGAGGTATCCCCATCCACTGTAATATGACAAATATCTCCAGATGGAATGGAGAAAGAGATTGAACATTAAATGAACAGATTATCTAGGAGATCTTTGTTGTAAAGATCATGTTAGTTAAGCAGGTACACTGTTTCTTTTCTAAATAAAGTGATCAATCACAACATGTTGACTTGGTGTAGCCAGCTGCTGCTGGTGAAATCTGTATTGTGCCTGTAATGCCTATCACTTTTCTGCTCTTTGTAGTGTATTGATCGTGATGTTGTTTTGATCTGTACTTGTTGCAGCGCATTTACCTTCAGAAACAGGTCTCCAGAAGGCCAGTTTCAAGGAGATATCCTAGGAATCGGTAAATGCACCACTGAATTTGTGGTGTTATTTATTTAGACATCATTTTTATCTTCAAAAGCTTGCCTTCTATATCACGTACCACACACAGAGTTCTTCACATGCAGGCCAACTTCTGGATGGAATGGAGCCTTTACAGGTAGGCTGATGTGATGAATGTTTGATTTTCCTTCAGGTTTATACAAAGGCTGCATCACTAAATGACATTTATCTGTGCAGACATGAGCTTGGGTATTGCAAGTGTTTTCCAAAGGGATCCGAAGGTCAATTGAATGTCAGCACTTCAATTTGTACAGTAGTGACTGGTCGTCAACTCAGAGGGTGTGGTATATGTTTGTTTCTTCATAGTTTGATTTTTTTGGTTCATCTTCTTGCAGTGGAGTGGAGAACATAAGCTGTAGGAAGTGTCTCTATTTTTTCATGGCTAATCCTCCCGTCAGGCATGAAGCCATCATATGTCAATAATGCTGTGGCAAACAGGAAGCGTCATTAGTTACCAATACCAAGTTCAGTCTTGGGGATAGACATGCTTATTTGTAGAATGGTATTTCTTGTTGCCACATCAAGTTTTTCAATTGGTTGTATTAAATCTTTAAATTACATTTGACCTCACTGTATAGAAAGTCAAGTATGTGTACATACAGAACTCATGAAATACTATGATAGTCCATCACTTTGTATGGAGGAACAAGAACTCATGAAATACGATGATAATCCATCACTTAGTCTGGAGGAACAAGAAATTACAAGTGAATTTGTAATTGATATGCACAGCACGTATCAAAACGTTTTGCAACTTTTGATCTAGACTGTTGTCTAATTGGATGTTATGTTGACAGCACACCTGCAAACCCATATATATGGAACCTGCAAATGTTTAACTTGAATAGAAATTTCGTTTCTGCAAGCCTCAAAATCTGAAGCGGTACAGAGAATGTGTTGAATTTTACTTTGTGAGAATGATGTTGAAATTTTATATTTTGAAGGTGTTCTGATCTGTTGAACAAAACATTCCTCATACCCTGTTTTAAAGTGAGTCCGAATCTTATATTTAAAGAACATGAATTTTAATTCGAGGAGCTCCCTATTTGAATTCTGGTTCCTAGCCCATCAAAGGGTAAAGAGTGAGTTGGTATTCACAAGGAGCTTTTAGTATTAGCAAGAGGTCTAGTGTTTGAAGATTTGAAGGCATTGCTACGTACAAAATGGCAGGCACAAACTCCAATTGTTATGGAAGCAAAGTCATATTTGCTACTTACAAAACGGCAAGCATGTACTCCAAGTGCAAGGTTGGTTGTTGTAGATGTTTTTTATTTTTTATTTTTTAAAAAATTTTTATGGGCTAATTAGTGATGCTCACATTTTGTAGTGTTTTTTTTTGGTTTTTTGGGGGGAGGGGGTTAACTCATATTCACTAATAATGTTGTGATTACCAGTAATGTTTACACCTAAGAGGATAATTAGGCTCTTAAAGAGCTCTTGAGCTTCGAGAAACCAATTGTCATTTTTCACCCTTCATAAGAGACTACCATGCATAATAGGGCTATCAATGAAGGATACTAGCAAATTGATGTCTCTAAATAGCAAACAAGTCTTAATTGTAGTTGAAAATGACCTGTCAGAGGGGTTGCCACCTCATTTAATCATGCCGATTAATTTTGATTAATTGCATTTAAAGCAGTTAACACACCACTAATTCTGGTTGACATGTGGTGGCTTATCTTTGCATGCGTGTTGTGGGTCCAAGCACCTTATGGATTCCCTTGTGGTGGTGATTGAGGAGGGAAGCCAAGGAGGTGAGAGGAAAGCAGGGAGAGGAGAGGGTTATGGGACGGAGGTGGATTATGGAGTAGCAGTCCATGTGGAGCAAGTGGACATGGCTGCAGTGGAGTTATTTGAGGCATTGTAGCGTCACAACCAGAGGATGAAGAAAGAGCTCAACTTTGATAGGATGTTTCGGGTGCTCATTACTTTCTCCATATCCAAGCTTAAAAATAGGTTGGGTTTGTTTTCTACTATTCGTGTTTACTTGTATTTCAGGGGTGGAGTTGTAGGGGAAATGGAGTTGGATCGATGGTTGGGGTATACCTATCAATCTTGTGCTTCACTCAATTGTTTTCGCTTTTTGGTGAAAGGATTTTCTTTGTGCTCTTTCTTGGGCCTTACAGCTAAGAGAGAATTCGTATTGGGGAGCATTGTTATGTTTCAATGCAACATTGTGTATGCTCTTCCTTGGTCCCCTGATGATGTACTTACGTGAGAGTTGGTTTCAATGCAACACATGGTTAATAAGTGGAAGTGCAAACAAGCAAGACTTCCAAATCTAAGTAAGGTAATAATGATGCTACTGAAGGGATGGAGAACATTAAGCCATAGCAGAATAGCGCTTGGAAGAGTGGTAAGCCTAGGTTGCTCAGAAAACTTGTGTGGAAGCTACTATTGGGAAGAAATGTGTACGCATGCTTGGGGGAGGACAATGACGATGAGATCTATGAAGAGAAGAATCACTAATAAGCTTGAAGTTCTAACATGGATTGTACATGGTCTTTGCAGTGAAGAATGGAGGAAGCAATGCATAATTCAGGAAGTGCAAACCATGTGTGTTCATGGTGCAGGAGGTTAAAACTAGCCCGGGGTGCAATGAGCATGTGGTGATGCAAGGATTGTATATTTTGTGGAAGCCCAGGTTGCCGGCAAGGATGGTATCATAATCTTTACGAGGTTAAATTTAAAGGTTAAAAAGGAGTGGCCTGATGGTAAGGGTTTTGCTATTGCCATTAAGGTTAAATGGTCAAGCAGTCTCCTACTATTTAGTGGGAGACTGGAATATGACCTTACACCCAAATGATAGGTCATATGCTAGTTATTGAATGGTGGATGCAGAGAGAGATGCATGGGGAGTGCTTGAGTTTGATTGCTAGCTTAAAGATGTGACACTTTGTGGAGAAACACAATGCTCCATACACTTGAACAAGCATGCAGGCGCTACTTGCTGCACAATGAGGCTAGATTGATTCTGCATCAATGAAGAGGGATGGTGGGTTGGTCCTGGTAGTAGCTTGGAAACTATTATGGACACAATCGCTTTAAATCATTGTCCTATTCTCTATTACAGCATGCTGTGCACGACAAAAGTTGATTGGGGGCCCACTATACAAATTGAATGTTTTCTTTTCAAATGAGAAGCCTTACTGTTAAGCTGTCAAGAGGATTTGGTAAGATTGTTCTTCCAGGTTAGTCAACCCCGAGGAAAATTGGCAGAAATTCATGGGATGAAACCATCCAGTTTTCCAAACATTATGGTCGCAACAAGGCGCTACAGAAAAGGAGGGCAGGGGAGCAAGCAACCAATTTCCAAGAACTGCTAAATTCACTTGCTCTCTGCCCAAGTGATTTGATTCTAATTCTCTTGTTGCATGATGTTACTGATTTTCTGCTTGCATAGGAGCACAAGTGGGTTGATGCAGTCAAGATACAGTTGGAGGCAAAGTGGCTGACTGACGCAAAGTTGTTAACAATAATTGTAGCTGTATTGAAGAAGCAAAAACGAGACAACTGGGTGAGTATAATTTATGGAAATGGCAACACATTAACCGAGGATGATGTTGCCAAAGCATTGGACACTCGTTTGTCTACTATTGTTGGTTCCCCTCCTGCTGCTGATAATGAGCTATCTAGAAATAAGTCTCAGGCTCTGCTAAAGCATGTGGTTTCCCGTGTGCCTGATGAAAAGGTCCTACTGGAAAGACCATTCACTACAACAGAATTGCAATTTGTCACATTCAAAATGAAAAGAAAGAAAGCGCCTGGCCTTGATGGGTTGCTGGGGAATTTAATCAAACATTCTGGGATGTCTTAATGTAAGACCTCTGCAGGCTTTTACAGATAGGCCTGCTGTCTCCCCAAATGTCCGCGAGGGAGTGGTTAAATTGATTCCAAAATCTCAGCAAAGGAGTAGGATGGGTGATTGAAGGCCAGTCACTATACTGAACACGGCTTACAAAATTATGACTAAAACCATACCCTACTGGATCAAGTTCATCCTGGAGCTACTCAACATCCAATAGCATGGGTTCATGGTTGGGAGGTGCATCTAAGTTCCAATTCTCAGGATGGTAATGATGACTGACTTTGCTCTGCCGTTGGGTAAGAGCCATATTCTCATTAATATGGATTTTAATAAGGGATATGATCATGCATTGTGATTTCATAATTGATGTCCTGAGGCCTATGAATTAGGGGTTGGCTTCTGCAATGTGGTTTGTACACTTTTTACCAAAGCTGCAGTGAAGGTATCCATAAATGGTACCTTATCCTAAGGATTCTCACTCAAGAGGTCAGTGAGATATGGCTTTCCACTTGCTCCATTCTTATTTGGTGTAGCAATGAAGCCTCTTCTAAAGGAACTATAAGGAAGGATGCTCCATTCATTATGTACCCATATGGAAAATGTGGTTTGTAATCAAAGCAATAGCCATCACAAGGGTAAGGACTATTGGGAACAATAGGGTTCATGGAGCCCCACATTTTACTTTAGATGCATAGATAGTGCATTTGGGAAGTGTCTAGTTGAGGTTAAGGCTTTGTTCAGCGTGCTTAAAGCTTTTGATCCGGTGTATAGAGTTGCTCATAAGAGAAGGCCTAGCCTATAAGGCAATGTAATATTTACTCTTTTGCATTACAATATTGTGTTTGTATTTTGAAAAACGGATAGCCTTTAAAAAATCACCTTATTCTTGTAATTAATGATGAATAGATCATGGGGTTTTATTTTTAAATGCTTTATATATACTCTAATATTCTATATTTTAGATCGTTTTGTGATTTTATTTTTTTACTTTTCAAAATTGTATGAATAAAATTCAATGGATTTTTAAAAACTAAAACTCTAGTTCCAGTCACTTGTTCTTAATTTGATTTTCCAACTCTCCAACCACTTCTCTTCCAAGCACCCTTGCACTTGTCTCATTCGTCCCTTGTTTCACGATGGATCACACTCTTAATAGCTTCATGCTATTCCTTCTAGGCATGGAATTCGTCGGGAGATTAGATCTTTACAAGATCTTTTGTCCCAATATCAAGTACTTTGACAACATATTGTGGGATGGTCTAGGCTTGCAATGCCCTGTCAAGTACATGAACACATACTTACCAGAATATACCGTTAGGTCCCAGGATTTTGATGAGGAATGGGTGGCATGCAATCTCTTGAAGTACATCAATGATAGGGAGGCATTTCGAAGACTACTAGGTTGTTTTTGTGCAAATCTCACCTCCATCTACTCCAAGCATCTCACTCCTCAGTAGGCTAGGGAATAGGGCTTTGATGAGCATAGCATTGACTACCTCGCATGGATTGTCACTTTTGTTTTGTTACTCCATGAAGGTGAGGACCCACCTGTAGTCATAGGGAATGTTGAAGATCATGTGGAAGGCTTATTGAAGGATGTCCTTGATCCAAAGCCTTCACCAATAGACAATGCTAGAGAGGAAGTAGAGATTGTAGAAGAGGCAAAATCTCTAGGCCTTATGGTCAATAAAGCTATAATTGTTGTGGATAATACATTGGGAGGTGGCTCAGGTGAGCAAGAGACTGTCCTTTCTACTGTCGATGCAGATTGTCACATAGATAGCATGGGCGAAGTCTTCAATCGATGACAAAGAATTCATGTTTCTCCATGATGCGGAGAATTTTTTTGGAGTGAGGGAGGATGAGGCGTGGTCAATGTTGGCAATCACCAATGAATTCTCTCATGTTTGATGATCTGCCTATGGAGTACAACCCAAAGCTAGAATATCATAGCACTTGGAGATGCTGTGGACTTAGTGGAGCATCCCACGATCGACAACCAAGAGTTTGATGCAGTGCAGGCTAGCTTGGTGGTAGGACATGTGCCCTTGGAAGAGTAGCAAGCACCTCCCCTTCCACGCCCTTCGATCGACGAGTCCAAGTTGAGTGTGGACTTGACCAAATCCTCGGAGGTTGTCGTCGATGTCGAGCAAGAAGTAAGTATATTAATAGTTTGTCTAGACACTTTATTTTACTATGTAAACTATTTTGGGCTAATTTAATATCAATGTTAGCTGTGCTCGCTATTGATGATTTTGCAAGTTGCCAGAAGGGTCAATGAGTGTTCGGAAAGGGTTCCCATTGTTGACATAGCCATTGTTCATGATGCCACCTTTACCCCAAACAGACGGGCTTAGCTCTATATCCTAAAGGCCCTATCAAAAGTGCTATGTGCATCCACCATTCCCTCGAATGCGCACAAGATCCTTCTTGTTAAGGAGTTGATGAAGCACGTATTTGGTATATGTCGACACGGAAGGATATTATAGGCCATGGGAATTGGCAAACCCATAAGAGCTAGCCAAGCCACCATGCAGGAGAGTGTTAAGGTAGGGTTGTTGCTAGAGACTAAGAAGAGATGGAAGCAAGGTTGTTGCTAGAGACTAAGAAGAGATGGAAGCAGGTCCATGATAAAATCAAGCGCTTGAAGATGGCATGAAAGTTGTATTGAGCTCTAGGATTCTAAGCATAGTCACGCAAAGGAAAATCCCTTTGAACATTGCACTATAATACAAATATATTTTTATTGCGATCTATTTCTCGAGCATATTATCTAATTTTTAGCGTTTAACTATGATAAGATTGAAGGATTTTACAAATTGACGTTATGTGATATTGGTGTGTATATTTTCAGAGTACGACCCGTGTAAAAATACAATTAAAAATTTATTGGTAGAAATGTATGATGCATATTAACTTATCATTCGCCAAAGTAGAAATGCTAACTAGATTGTTGGCTTGATAATTGATTTCTCGTTCTACTTAATGGTTGAATTTTCAATTGATGTTGTTGTCATGAACAAAAACAATATGAGACATTCGAGGCACAATAAAGAGTAAAGGTTTTTCATTACATATTGAAGTTCACAAAGTACATTGTATTACAATGTTACAAAAACTGTAGGCCCTTGGTAGCTCTAATCTCTCTTCCCTCTTATCAGTCTAGCTAGCTGCATGTCTCTCTGCTTGATGGCCACCCACTTGGCATGAATTGCATAGAGATATGAGTCCTTAAAAAGGGCGACAAGGTATGCTTCTATAGCTTTGTGGATAGCCTCCAGTGCAATCCCTTGCATGTGAAATTGATGAAGGATTTCCTTCATTAAGCGTGCATATGGCACCTTCTTGATCAATAGGTCCATGCTCTTCTAATACTTGCAGATCCCCCTAAGAGCCGCTAGGTGATAGTTCTTCCCTCGCTTCAATCTTTGCCTTGGGACTCGTCTCATTTGGCCTTGTTGTTGGTTGCTATCCTTGTGCTTGTTGGGCTTGGGGTTGGGGCTTGGGTGGGGGTTGCTCGGTAAGATTCGGGGTTTCAGAGTGAGGAGGGATACCAGAGGAGGAGGAAGTTGTTTGGCTCACTTTTTTTAAAAGCTTGGGAAGTCGCATAGGGCCCTTACCACCTATTGAGTGTCCCTCGGTTGCATCTTCACTAGCCTCTGGCCATTCTATGTCTTGGGGCCTATTGATATTGTCGTCACTATTGCCCTCATCATCATTATTTTCACCTTTCTCATCTGTAGAAGCATCACCCTCATTGTTCTCTGGCTCATTGTTGTCAGCTTCCACATCCTCGCTTACTTCTTTCTCTTCGAAAGAATTGCTTGCGAGCTTTTTTCAAAGACTCCAAGGCCAATTGAGAGAGGGTCTTCGAGCCTTTGGATGGATCGAGGGGGGGGGGGGGGGAGAGAACATGGAGATGACGAGGTTGTGTTGCTACTATTAGAGTCATCCTGTTGGGTAAAATTGGGGATCTCTTTGCCTTGCCATGGTGGAGAAGTGAAAACTTGTCCTTGTTCTTGGCCTGGTAGTGGATATCGTCATGTAGTTTGCTTGGTACAGGCCATGAGGTGGATTAGAAGAGAGGACAACAATAGAAGCATGAAATACGAAATGAACTAAAAGAGCTCTATTTAGATGAAATCTAGTATTAGGGTATAAGAGGGATTCGCATGTGGTTTTACATGCATATCCATTTTGACCCTTCCCTTTGCTTTGTTATGCACCATGCGACATGTGTATTCATTGTAGATGTGTTTCACCACTTTTCTTATTACATGTGTGTATTTGTTGCTAGAGAGATTTAGCCAATGCGGTAGCCTTAGCATTCTCCAATGTGGTGGAGTGATAGAAGGTGCATCTATAAAACCAATTAAACATTTTTACAAGGTAGCTTTTATTGATGCGACCACCTCCATGACAAGTGTTCTTAAAATATGTACCACAAGCTTGATAATGAGACTTTTCCATACCTTGGGTGCTCCATATTTCCAAAGATCCATATTTTTCCAAAAAATATGATCCATGAGCATATAATATGTGCTGCAAAGCTACGAAGCATTGACATTAGATTTGGAGCATCAACATATCCAAATATTAAAGAACATGCAAGTATAGTAGAGTTGAATGTGTACCATGTAGTGGGTGATGTTGGTTTCTTTCCATACATTGACAACTAGCTTTGTAAAATCATTGACCTTATATAAAATTAAACTTGAGTGGAATGATCTATTGATGGTTTTAGTTTTATACACACTAGCTTATCAAAAGAATGCCAACTGGGCATTATTTAGACTAGGGTCTCTTTCCAAATCTATACTGCATTTGCATAAATCTTTCCACAACTTCCACTTTAACTTTGATAGCCTACTAGTCACATTGCTTAGGAATCTCTTCGCCTTTATTCCACTCATTGATATTTTTAATGCTACGTCCGTAAGTTAGGCCTGTTTTCTGGTCCTTTTAAATATTTACCTTGCCTCCATGTATACTTAATGAATTTAATAGCTCCTCGACTTTCTCAATAGTTGCTTTACTTTTGGAGGGAGGCTTCATTGTGTATACATAATTGATAAACAACTTCAATAACTTGTCAAATATGTGTATGAGGCAATGCAAAGTGCAAAAATAGACATTCTCAATGTTAATTGAAAATATGGCTTTTCAATTCTCGTCAAGACATGACCTATTTGGTGGTGCCTTTCAATAACTTGTCAAATATGTGTATGAGGCAATGCAAAGTGCAAAAATAGACATTCTCAATGTTAATTGAAAATATGGCTTTTCAATTCTCGTCAAGACATGACCTATTTGGTGGTGCCTTTCAATAACTTGTCAAATATGTGTATGAGGCAATGCAAAGTGCAAAAATAGACATTCTCAATGTTAATTGAAAATATGGCTTTTCAATTCTCATCAAGACATGACCTATTTGGTGGTGCCTTTCTATTGCAAGCCAATGATCCTCCCTTCCATGCCATATTTAATTATTTATTTTCATGAAAAATGGACAAGGCAATGATGCTGATGCCTTAGTATCACAATTGAATATACACTTTAGAGTCTTGAGATCACCGTCCAAGTGCCAATTAACGTTGAATTCTCTAACTCCTTCCATGTAGAGATTCTCTCCACTTGCTTGCTTGGAAATTATATCCAGATATGGAGTATGTTGAAAGATCCAAGAGAGAACATTATGGGTCTCCTTGGGCACTTCAGCTGCTACTAGCCACCAAATTTCATTTTCTGACTATACACTAAGTTGTAACATGCTGCCTATCGGTTGTCCAGGCACGTTTTTAGTGGTCCATCGAGAGATATGAATCTAAGCGATGCCGCCAGACACTCCCATGGAATGTTACGGGGTTTGTCGCCTAGGGTTTTTCGAGTTTGCCTTGCAACGGAACGTTCGCGATCGAACCCACTAGGATTAACTTGAAATCTGGGTCCCTAGTGTCACCTAGGGTCTCTTGAGTCTGCCTCGCAATGAAACATTTGCCGCCGAACCCCACTATGATCAACTTGAAATTTGGGTCCCTAGTGGTCAAGGTCTCCTAATATCACCCTAGCATCAGGTCCTGGACATCTTACTTTATGCAGAGATACCCAAGCCGAAGCAAACTCGTGCCGCACTTGGTTCAAAGAGAATGGGAAACGAGAGGGATGTGCCGCTCAACCTCTCTGCTCGTAGGGCGTAGTCCCATTCTGGTCCCCTAAAAGGGCATGAATTGGGTTTCCAACCTAACACTCTCTAAGGGTCGAAACCTTGTGAGAATCCTCCCAGTTCTCTAGGACCACCCTGCCGTAGGACAGACCCTTCGGGGGTTCCGCCCACTCACTTTCCTCAATGGGTGTTATTTAGTTATCTAATTAGGTCCTATCACAATTATATGTGACATTTAAAACCAACTTCCTTAATTAAGCCTTTTAGGGAACATGACTCGTTCGTGTAATTTGTTGCACATACACGAATACAAAGTAAGCAATCCTTTTGAAAAACAAGTTCATTAACTTATCTTTAAGTTAATCATTGCCTCCTGCCCATATAGGAGAAATTATATATCCCTTCTGCTCTCTGCAAAAGTATTCGGTCCAAATCACATGGCATCATAAATTCCATCTTTTATCTAGAATAGGATCTTCCAATGCCATAGACGTTGGGCTCACGGTAGTCTTCAACTCCGTTCCAAACTAGGCAAGGGTTGTCCAGAGCTCCACTTGACCCTAAGTGGCCTAGGAGTGAGACACAATTTCCATGGTTGGCCATTTCACCACTCGACCTTCGGCCCATGAATTGAGCAGTGCCCTCTCGGGTTGAAGCGCGGTGTGACCTTGGAGATGATCCACCCATACAAAATATCCTTTTCTTAATTAATCCAATTAAGAATCAAGCACAATCAAGGAAATCAGCCTAATATCATATTCCAAGAAAACATTCCTTTATTTCCATGGTAACTTGTCATCACAGACCCTTGCCATGTATTTACCATCAAACACAAGCACTTGGAATAATAATCCAAATTACAACCCAACAATCATATTAATGCAAAAGCATTTAGGGTGTTGTTTGATCAACTCACAAAAACAATGGTATTCTTTTTCAAACAATGCAAGAATAGACATGATAACATTTCCATCGCATATTTGCTTTCCCCTTGGGGATTAAACAAAAAATCTATGTAAAATTTACTTAACACTTCGACTAAGACACTTGCCAAGCTCTCTTACAACTGTGGAAGAATATAAATTCTATTGAACACTTGCATTGATCGACAACCCAACCTTTTTCCCAATAAGTTTAGAAGTATTGGTCTTTACTTGGTCCCAGGGTTTCCTAATCCCTTGAGTTCTTCCCTGGCCTTTGAAACCTAGAGATGTTGTTTACATCTAGTCTAACCCCGAATAGGATTGATAAACATAGTCACTATTGGACGGATCTCAAGGCATCGTAGTTTTAATCCTAATGATTGTCATTTGTACTAGCTATGCACAACTTCAAGATCCCAATGAACTAATAGTTCGTGATATCAGCAAGAACTTGGACCAAGCCTAGAGTTTCTAAGATGAATTTCCTTTAGGTTAGATTGCTTACCATGCCATCCGTCAAGCGTGCATGCTACGACATACCTTCAGTGTGGTGAAAAATGCATCTATTATTTATAAGGAAGGGGGAGTTGGCAATACCTTAGAGTCTTATACGCTTTTTATGCTATGTACAAATTTGTCGTATAGCAACTAAATGCAATTTACTTCTCTTGATACATGTGCTTTGCAAACCCCATCTTTCGATTATGTGAGATGAAACCTATCACTTTTGATGACCTATTCTTGTGCGGCATAGTACATGACCTAATGCATTTCATGTGAGAATGAAAAGCAAGCATCTACCAATTTGAAAATACATTACTTACGACTAGTACTGTAGTTGGATTGGCAATGATGTCCTCACCTGAGGCTTCATTGCTCGTTGAAGGATTGTGATCAGTGCGCGACATTTCTCGCTTTGGGGACCATTTTCCATCTTCGCCCCCTTTAGACGCGATTCACACAAGATCCCATCGCTTTTAACTTGATTAACCGGGGCCAATTTGGGGAGAGAATTAAGCTACGAGGGAGGATAATTTCGTAGGAAAGGGGAGAAGGATAAGTACGTGTGGCCACCCT
The DNA here is from genome assembly GCF_053477565.2 of Lygodium microphyllum. NCBI lineage: Eukaryota > Viridiplantae > Streptophyta > Polypodiopsida > Schizaeales > Lygodiaceae > Lygodium > Lygodium microphyllum. The sequence goes on from NC_141156.1 coordinate 42,909,211, forward strand.
CTAAGAAGGGGAAGAGAAGGAGATCCTTCAAAGAGTCTCTCTCTCTCTCTCTTTCTCTCTCTCTTCTTCTTCTTCTTGTTCTTCTTCTTTGTCTCTCTTCTCACCTCTCTTTTTCTCTTCCTCTCTCTCTTTCTCTCTCACTCTCTCTCTGCCCTTGCGAGGGCGTCAAGGTGCCCCTCTTGATTCCATTGGGGGGAGGGGGGTTTATAATGGTGGAAGGGGTTATTATTGGGGGGGTTGGAGGTGGCACACGTGTGCCTCTCCTCCCCATTGTTGGTCACGTCATCGATTGTAGATTCCACCTGTCATCATCACATTTTCCACCTACCTCGACTACTAGTATAGCTCCCCCTCCCTATGCCAACTGGCAGCGATGACCCGGGGGGGAGGGGGGGGGGGGCTAAAAGAAATTTCGATTAACTATTTGATTTGATGAAAAGGGGGGGGGGGGGTTGGTTCCCATGCAGGAGCAGGGGGATGAAATATTACAATAGTTGGATAAGCATGCTATCTTTTGCATAGGCCATGGCCTAATTCATCAATGTAAGCCCTACCCTCTCCAACTTGCAATCCTTTACAATTTGGCATTCAAAAGATTGATAACAAACTCCAAGGTTGAAACAAAACCTAGCAATCATAGTTGGTGCAAAGTTAGGAGAAACAAGTGTCCTATATTGAATCCTTAATGTTAGATTAGGATAAGTCAATACCTTCTAGGCATTGCAACTTGTAGAAATGAGCCGTGGCACATTGCAACTTAACTAGGTCAACAAAAATATTGCTGAAGTTATCATAGTCATAAGAAATCTTTTCACCTTTAGCTCCCTCCACCTCCATTTTGTTAGTGATAAAACATAATTTCTTATTGAATCAACAATGGATATATTTGTGCTCACCTTATGGATCTCAGCTAAAATGGACAAGGCAAAATCATGTGCTTTATTTTGCTATGAGCTAATGCACTTAGTATCATACCATATATGGCATCATAGCCTTGTTGACTAACCCTATCTGTATCACATGCTATTTGAACTTCTTCTACGGATAAACTATTAAGAATATCTATAAGAGCCTCATTCAAAGAAGCAAGCCAGAGGGCTCGATGTCGAGGGTCTCTCAAAATTCCAATCAAATGCTTGCATTTAAAGAATGCATTTTGAATCTCCATTTTCTAACTCTCACATTGGTCTCTAGCATCATCGAAAAAGTTCCTAACAAAAAATAGACATTTTTAGGGAATAAAGTAGATTTATATTGTCCTTCAATAGAAAATGACAAACCTTAATGCTTGCATACATCTTTTTTGAGCTCCACCATTCAAGGATAGTGATAGCATTGGAAGTAATCAACATTTTCTTTTTTTATAACCCATGGAAGTTTGCTTGCACCTTTGCAACTTTGCTTTTGCAATGTTCTTATCCTTCTTCATTTTCTCCAAAAGTGATTTAAATGAAGCATTCTCCTCCTCCAAGGTTGAATTTCTTTGTGTGTCTATTGCCGTGTCTTATCCCTTGTCTTTATATTGCTTCAAATCTTCTTTAAGCTTTTGCACTTTGATTTGCTAATCTTTTAGGACTTTTTGCAACACATTTGAAGAGCCATGGGATTGTAATAAAGATTGATGAGTGCTATATAACATTGATTGATAATATTGATGCTTATGAATATTTTTATCTAAGTGGTTTGCAATAACATAATAGACCATTTTCATTATCCTCGCCAAATGAAAGCAACGAAGAAGTGGAATTGAAAGGTGGATTTAGCCTAGTGCTAGGATCATTAGGATACAAGGAACCATCCACCCTAATATCAACATTTTTCTTTCCCTCTAAACGATATTGGGAAGTAGTTGAATCTAGCCGACACTTGCTATAAAGGAACTTTGCAATAGTATACTCTTCATCTATACGAACACACAAATCCACCTTTCTGTTATGATTGCTTGTCCCTAAGTGGTTTCATTAGAGCAGGAGAGAAAATAGAGTAGATTAAGTTTTCATGGGATAATATTGATTTGGAAGGGCTAAAGGGCAAAAGAGAGCATGAAAAATACTTTGATGTATATATAATATGGTTAGGCACCATTAGAGATGGAAAAGTCTATGTTTTGAGAAGAGAGGAAAAAAGTTACTTTTTGGGGTCAAAATTAGTCCGTTACTGATTTGGCAATTAGGAGTAGTGGAGCATAAAGGAGGTATATACCTACCTTTGCAGGGTCCCAAGTATCACATGTATGGATATTAAAAAATATGAGCTGATTTTGAGGGCCTTCAATGTAAAAAAGTGTATAGAAAATGAGAAATTCCAACTTGCAATATGATTGGGCGCCTTTTGAGAAAAAGAAACTTATTTTTTGTTAAAATTTTAAAAAGTCATTTTTTGGGGACAAAGATAAATCCGAGTTGTTGATGTGGTACTTTTGGAAGAGTGGTGGTCCCTTCTTGGAGGATGAGTTGATATAGAGGGACTTTAATGCAAAAAAGTATATAGAAAATGAGTATTTCAACTTGTAATATGATTGGTACCTTTTAGGAAAAAGAAACCCAATTTTTTTGAGAATTTATAAAAAGTCATTTTTTGGGAAATTTTTTTTGAGTTGATGATGTAGCACTTTCGGAAGAGTGGTGATCCCAACTTGGAAGAGAGAGAGAGAGAGAGAGAGAGAGAGAGAGAGAGAGAGAGTGTGTGTGTGTGTGTGGAGTGTCTCTAAAAGGTCAATGTGGCACATGAGACCATATCGATACGTATGATGAAGGGCATTTGCTCATGTAAAAGAGAGAAAAGACATGCTTATGAGTTTGAATTTTAGGTGACTTTTTATGTAAGAATAGGCATATGGTATAGATGTAAATGATGCTACCAAAAACGAGAAAAAAGGGTATAGATGTTATTTTTCTCTGTGGGATCTTTCACTCAACCGCCAAGATCCACGGACCGCTTATTGTTTCAAGCGTTCCAAGCCAAGCACTAATGGCTACCTCTCACATAGCCGACACGCCATCCATATCTACGGGTGTAGTGAGCTTACCTCCATGCCGATCGAGTTACCTCCTCTCTCGCGCACTCTAGTAGCTCTACGATACAAGTGCAAGCTTTAAGAAAGCTCCATGCTCCAAGCTCCCTCGCTGCGAGGAAGACAAGAGAAGAGAAGAAGAGAGGAGAAGATGGAGAGCTTCTCCTTGCCGGTCCCTCACCCTCACACACTCACTCCCTCACACTCTCACACTCCCTCTCTCAAGCACAAGCTCAAGCAAGCAAGCAAGAAGAAGAAGAAGAAGAAGAAGAGGAGAGCCACTTTTGGCCACACACAAGAATGAGCTTCTCATTCACTTTTCAACTTTATATACAAAACCCTAAATCCCTTTTGGGTGGTCATCCCCTTATCCCCTTTTTTACATGGCCGGCCGTGGCCTAGGCCATTTTTCCCATTGTCCTTCTATCTTCCTAGCTTCCTTTCCACCAGCCGTCTACATTTACAAATTGCCCGGGTGAGATCCCTGCTCTCTTGCGCTCTTTTACAAAAGTATTGACTTGCACTTTTCCTTGTGCGGCTTTTTCCCTTATTTAGGACTTTTCTGCGCTTCTTGTGTTTCCATATTTTTCTTGGCGCGCATTCGTCTTCTGTTTCACTTTGCCTTGGCCTTTGTCTTCTGCTTTAGCTTTTCTAGATTTTCCACCTTGTTCGTCTGATGGTTAACATTATCCCCTTCCTAGATGAGTGCAAGTCCCATGGCACTTACTGTCGTAGGTAGCAGGCTTTGGCCTGCACTGAAGATGTGGGTGGAAGGGACATCAGTGGTTGCGGTGGAGGAGTGTTGGTGGTGGTGTGGAGGAAGGTCGTTGAGGGCACGTTGGTGGCCTAGGTGGCTGGTGGTAGGGTTGTTGGAGTTGGTGGTAGGGCTGTTCTTTGTTGGGGATTCTGCACATGACGATTCTTGGCGGGCTTGCAGGATGATAAAGGATAAGAATTCGGAGTTGGGTGTCGATGAAGAGCGAGCTACACTTTCATTGGAGTCTTCAATACCTGCAATTGAAAACCTCTCATAGGTGGTCTCTCCCTAGGGGTAGTGCTAGTCTTCTCTATCGTGTACAAGACATAGTTCAATTAGTTTGGGAGATAGGTCAAACTCTAAGCAAGCTAAGAGTATTGTCCTGCACTTGAAGACCCAAACTGTGTATATATTTTGGTGCAGATATTATGTGAGTGCTCGTGCATCTTAGATATTACGTAGTTAGAAGACTGCGGGCTGGTTTCTCATAACAATGTGTGGATGAAGCAAAGCTGTCCATGTTGAGAAGAAGTACACGTGAAGGTGTATGAGACCTCCTTTGCATTGTGACTGCACGATGTAGCATAATTGAACATAGGGACACTGCACTTTTGGTAGTTGGGAGCTATTGGACTTGCTTGATGAGGACGGTGTACTTTCTATGGCCATTCGTGTGGTGCTTACCACAATTGATTGCAATGGTATTAAGACAGAGTGCAAGAGGGAATCGTGCGAATGGGTCAGGGTGACACGTCTAACCACAGGCAAGACAAGCTCCCTAGGTATGTCCTGCCCTTGATGTGCCCTGAACAATGTGGGTGATGCTAAAGGGCTAGGGAACTAGGGACGGAGCCAGCCGACCAAGGTCACTAGACGTACCTAATTTGAGGACTCCTAGGTGCTGTGTTCTAATCATGGGTGCTTCGTATCTTTTCATTTTTTTTCTTTTTTTTTTCTTTTTCCGTTTTCTTTTTTGTTTCCTTTTCTTGTTCTTTTTTCCTTCTTTTTTTTTTCGGACTTCTTGCGTACAACCGTTGCAATATGTTGAGCCTATCAGCCTTTCAATGGGTTGGGAAATGCCAAGCTTCGAAGGCTTAGGAAATGGATATTACAGTGATGATTGTGCCCTAGCCTCGTTGTTAGAGAAGTAGTCATTGAGATGGGGAGATACACTTGAGATATTGCAACCCTCTTTGGAACATGCAATGTTGGTACAATTGGGGTAACAGCTGTCGTGAGTGCTTAGCGTAGAGTGTAACCTAGAAAGAGGAAGTGGTTAAGATCATGCTTTGGGCCATGCGACGTGGGCACTCACACGGGTGATTTTTGCCTTCGGTAGCATTGCTTTGTCGCGGCTCTTTGTGGGGTTGGTGGTCTTGCGGTGACTTGGGCATTGAACACTTTCGCACAAAGACCTGGGTCATCCTGCATCCACTTGTCACTTCATGAGAGTACATGCACGGCATATGTCGCAACTATAATAAACCAGCGCAATGCAAGGAGACATCACTTATCTGAATTTCATGGTGTTGGCTTAGATACTTATCACCTGCGCTTGATTAGCTTTTTCTTTTGCTAAAGACGTGAAATATATTAAACGCAAATATGAAAAGTTTGTACAACTGGGGAACATGTTAGCACTTAAAGAAAAAAAGTCATGGCCAGGAAGAATTTGATAAGCCTTTTATACAACATGGGGCCACTCTATTTGTATGAGGCGGGGCAAGTTTGGGTGGTCGGGCGACTGAGGCTGTGCTGGTGAGGGGCTCTTGTGAGGTTGGGCAGGGAAAATGTTGGCGGGGACCTGAATGGTGTAGTCCCTAGCCGCAAACTGTTTCCAGAATGCTTTTAAACAATGCGTCAAATTCTTGCTTGTCTCGAGCTGCCCTCTCCTCTTTTGAGCACCTGGTGCCCGAGCGTCTGGTGGGAGCCTGCATGACTAGTGTTGCCATGCCCCATGTGCTTCCTTGAGCTTCTATGCCCTTGGCCTGGGGATTTTTTGACCTACGACCAGGGCGGTGTTGCTTGGGGCCTCGTTTCTTTGCATACCTCTTAAGGGTAGGTACGTAGCGTTCCGGTGGAGGAGCTTGCGCTACATGCTCCCTTTGACAGCGGATAGCGTCCTTGCAAGCCAACTGCACTGGGTGCTCCATGTCGACTACCGTAGGGGGACGTGCAAAATGTGAACCAAGGATTAGGCCTTGAGACAGAATAAAATTATTCGCATGGAAGGGATTATACAGTGGGTTATCAAGCGCATATGATGAGGAGGGGAGAGGTGAGGCATGCAGTGTTTGTTGTAGAGGGATGGCCCCCATGATGATGTTCGTTTTTCCTCCAGCCATGAGCAGATCTTGGCTTATGCTAAGTTGCGTGGACTGGTTGTCATGGAGTGGGACAGGGCTCATCCTTGGAAGGATAGACCGGAAAGGGAGAAATGTGTATAAAAAGGGACGATGTCCAGTCTACACCATCAAAGATGTTGGTTAGGGCTTCCTATGGTGGTAATGAGGGTTGTATGCCCTCCACCTGGAGGCGGGAATGGTCACATGACTTCTCAATGTGTGGTGAGAGGAGGACCTGAGGATCTCAACCTGTCAAACCCAACTCTTCTCCCTGTGCTTGACTATCATTGCTTGTGTGTGTTGATCTTATCTATACACGGTCACAAAAGTCATTGTTTATTTATATACATATTTACTAATCCATGTCACTTCACGAGGATAAAAACCAATTGTAGAACTTAGTGGAGTGTGGCACATGCATCTAGTACTCGTGGTAGCCTTCTTAATAACATCAGGTATTTTGCAACGTCAAGTATCATGGTACCTTGTCCGAGTCTACTTGCAACATGTAGCTCCTTCTCAGTGAGAACCTTATTAGCCAAAGAGTTCTCTTGGCTAGTTCCAACTAAGTCCGTACCCCGAATGGCAGTTAGCACTCGAAAGGAAGTTGGCACCACATAGGTTGGGTCTCTTTGAGACCGCCATTTGGCCAATCGCTCCTTTGAGACTGTCATAATCTGGGTTCCTATCTCGGCCATTGCAACGTGGTTTTCAACCCAACGTTTTTCAAACTAACTTCGACCCTCTAATTGTCGCTTTAGTTGCTCTATCCCTAAGAGATTTGGTTGGCAGAGCACATCATTGAATGTCACAGCTAAGCATAGTTCGTCGGCTTCCTCGTCAGAGATGAGTCTCATGCGTTCATGCAGGAGTCTGTCATAATGCTCGTTAAGATGTTCTTGCTCTTCCCAGGATAGGGAAAATGGCAAGTATTCTTCAAGCTGCTCCTTAGGGAATGCACCCATGTTTGCCATGACATAGACAAGTGCGAATACTTTGAGCTTAGCATCCAACTCAATTAAGCATTCAATGACACTTCTATGTTCAACGAGGGCTTGCTCAGTTGCTATCTCATGCAAGGTTCTAGGAGTTTCCCTAGGCTTTAGCATAGCTGGGGGCTTAGGCCTAGATGAGCAAGATTGGTCAATGCTAGGATCGCTTACGCTCTTAGGGTTTGTGCATTTTTCCTGAGGTTTTGCTGCTATTTTGTCATGGTTCTCCTCGAATGCAATTGGTATAGATTTGTAACCCTGTTGTGACAGCATTGTATCCACTCTTGATTGGTCAATGTGAGTTCTATTGTCGGTGGATTGGGTGTTGCAAGCAACCATTGATGGCAACGGCTGCTTTGATTTTTCAGAGCACACGGATATGTCTGAGGTTTCATCGCTATTAGGAGAGACATTGATGGGTTTATTGGTAGATGGACTCGATGCTTTATTCCTCAGCTCTCCAGCGCTCTTGGTCTCAATGCTCTTGGGATCCACGACCACCTGTAAATGCTATTGTTTTCGCTGTTTTCTCCTATTTTTCTTGGTCAGTGAAGGTGCATAACTTAACGACTCAGGACCTTGAACTAGGTTAGCCGTTGATGTGCTTGGTTGGGCCTCAGCTTTCCCCTTCTCTGGTGTGTCCTCATGGGACATAGTTGCAGCCTATTGGACAGCCTTGCTAGGTTGAGAGGGTACAACTACCTCTCTTTTTGAGAGTCTAGCTCTTCAGTCAATTCCCTTCTGTTTAACTCCTCTAGCGTAGGCTTTAGGTGCTTTGGAAGTGCTGGAATTTTCAAGGATGCTGGTTGCGGCACCTCCTCCCTAGGTGAACTGCTAAGGACACGTTCCGTAAGGGGCATTGTCATGGCCAAGGGCTGTGACTGCTGTGATCCCTGATTGGAAGTAGTAGCGGCTAGTCCAGTGGGCTGGCTACCCTTGGTGGATTGCGGCGTCAAGTCCCTAGGGCGATTAGAAGTGGTCGTGTATTTTGTTGCCCTTTGAGCATTTACCCGTGTAGATCGAGCATGAGTTGATCTAGTCACATTAGGTTGCACAAGCATATCATTGGGCCGAGAGCTATGGATGCTGTCATGTCCCACCTCTTGGACATTTGGAAGCTTAGATGGAGATAAAGATTGGGATTGAGCAACCACCCTTGACGACTGCTGTTGTGCTTCTTGTGTCCGTTTGGGAAAAGAGGGTGTAGGAGATCTAGGACTCTTAGGTGGACTTGGCACTGGATGAATGATTTGCTCGAGGCTATTAGACGATTGTGCCATTTGCTTTGTTGAGCAATCAGCCTTCTCACAAGTAGCGTTGTGCCTCTGGTGCTCATTATCCTCTTGGAAAGTCAAAAGCTCCTTGAGCACTAATGGCCTTTGTGCACGCTCAATGGTTACATATGACATCTGCTTATTAAGCATGCTAGACTGAGGCTCTTTCTTTCAAACACTCATGTTTGGTTTCTTGCCTCGAGACCTGGAGTTTCTCTTAGATTTCCTCCTGTGCCTCGTTGCTTTTGATGCAATCTAGCCTTCAACTGATAGAGGTGGTTTAGCAGGGGGTTTTGGTACCCAAATCCATTGGTTACCTATATAATACCCTTGAGCACGTAGCAACGCTTTGGATATCCATCTCGGCATTGTATTGGCTCTCCATCAATGCCTTCGTCTATAAGGCTTGGGCTCCTTTTGGGGTCTTCTACGATATTTATAGGTCCAAAGTCCGTCCTTGGTATTGTCTCTTGACCTTCTTATTTCAGGCATGGCCTCACTCACTGGTTCTCGTTGTTCAACCTGTGCTTGTATCAACTCTTCCAATAAGTCCTTGCTCTCATTAGTAGGCTTGACTGTTATGTCAGCACCCTCCTTGCCTTTCCCTCGAGGTTCGATGAGGTCACTCTTGCTAAAGGTTGTGACTATCCTAACACTCGGTAGTGTCATGTGTATCCTCTGTGCTACATAGTCGGCCTCACGCTTGGCCGCCCTTTTGAAGGGTCTTTCTAGGAGGGTTTCCTTCCCGTAACTAGCACTATTTGGAGGAACATGAAATAGGATAGGAAAGCTTTCAGTTTCAATTGTCGCAAGGATTTTGCACTTCCTTATGAGTGCTTGTGGGTGTCCCTCGTAAGGGCTAAGATTTGCATTAGTCGGTGTGAGCTCTGGTTGGCCTAGTAGGGTCCATGATTCATAAGTCAAGATATTAAAATCTGCTCCTTCATCAATCAGAGCATCGCTAGTATGCTCTCTTTTCGCGGTGAGTTTGACCCTAAGATAAGCAGGTGGTACTATGTCTTTGTCTTTCGGGTCTTGGCTTGTAAATTTAAGCCTTCTGACAAATGCCCTTGAGTCCCCAACTGCACGACTAAATGTGGATTCTCCACTGATGTCTTGGATCGTTAGTGAAGTGCTATTCAAGGAGCATCTATCGTCAGGACTGTCATATCTAGTCATCCTCGCTATTGTAGCTTGATGTTGTTGCTTTTCGCTTTGACCACATGCAGTCTAAATGCAACACGTACGTGTTTTTGTAGTGTGGCCTTTTTGCCCTTGTTGGCTAGATTGGCCCATTGAGGTTCTAGGGTCTTTGTTTGTCCCTATTTGGGCATGGGCTTTTGGTTGCTCTTTTGCAAGTGAGAATCCATGCTCGTGTAGAGCCATTACTACACCAGGGTCCAATCTGGAGGACCTATCATGATGCACGTTTTCTCTCCAACCTACTCGGGGGAGGTGCGGAGGGCCCCTTTGTGAGGGTCTGGGGGGGGGGGGGGGGGCAGTCCTCCCCGGCCCGCAGGGCCGTTACGGTAAATGCCATACGTGATTGGAAAGACAGTTTATAGCCAAATTTTGAACTACTTGCTCTAAGTTTCAGCCTAGTGATTGATCTATGATATGGTTTCGGCTCTATATGGTCTCTCGGCCAGTTTCACTGTCTTCATATTAAAATTTGAAAAAATCTAAATTCGGCCCAACAGGTTTGAATTGCAAGGGCTGAGTGCCTGATTCGGCCCGTCCGAGGGCCGAGTGGAAGGGCCGAATGTATTTGGTCCGAATGTCAAATTCGGCCAGTTTGAGTCTGGTTGTCCGAGGGCCAAGTTGCTCGGGGCCGAGTCGAGTGGGCCGAGTCAAGTGGTCCGTGTGGTAGTGGGCCGAGTTGGCAGGGCCGAGTTGAGTGGGCCGAGTCAAGTGGTCCGAGTGGTAGTAGGCCAAGTCGGGAGGGTCGAGTCAGCAAGGCGGAGGGCCAAATTTTTGAGCAGTTCGAGGGCTGATTGTGGGACTCGGCCCAGAATCGCCATCACTCAGACAGGCCGAGCGCGGCGTGTTTTTTCGCTAGACTTCACAAAATCTATTGCGCTGAGCGTTGGAGGCCTTCCCACTGGTCGAGCAGCTCTAGATCCAACCTACTCATGTAGGGAAAGGTGTAGAATTACCTGGGCTGGGCAAATAACTCCCGAATGGCCAGATCGAAGCGGATCCACTCAACGAAGCTTTCTTCCTCTCTTCTGCTCTCCTGAAACCCTGCAATGCACAATGTGACCTTTCTTGCCACTCTTGGCCGTTTATCACCTTGTCCAGGCCTGCACTCACCTTAATCTTGCTTCCCTTACTAACATTTAACCTAAAATTTCATTTCTTGCCCTTCTTTTCCCTGTTTCAGCCTGTTATAAGCAACATGAAACCCTACTATTTGCTCCGACATTTTTCTCCTATCCTTTCCAAATGTAAGAAAAAACTACAAGGAAAATACCTACACTACTCCATCATGCTTTCCCAAGTCCAAAACAACAAAAACCTACTTGCTAAGGAGATCAAATAACTCTTCAAACTCCCTCTCTTCCTACCTATCTACCTCAAGCATCGGTTCAGGGAAAGCCCTACTTCAATGCTCGATTCGAAGCACGCAAGCGCTCAAGGCTTGAATCCGTTTGTCCCGAAAACGAAATCAAAATGTGGGAGCTTTTGCTCAACTGCCAAGACCCACGGACCGCTTATTGTTTCAAGCGTTCCAAGCCGAGCACTAATGGCTATCTCTCACATAGCCGACGCGCCATCCATATCTACGAGTATAGTGAGCTTACCTCCATGTCGATCGAGTTACCTCCTCTCTCGCGTACTTTGGTAGCTCCACGATCCAAGTGCAAGCTTCAAGCAAGCTCCATTGTCAAGCTCCACGCTCCAAGCTCCATCGCCACGAGCAAGAGAAGAGAAGAGAAGAGAAGAGAAGAGAAGAGAAGAGAAGAGAAGAAGAGAGGAGAAGATGGAGAGCTTCTCCTCCCCAGTCCCTCACCCTCACACACTCACTCCCTCACACTCTTACACTCCCTCTCTCAAGCACAAGCTCAAGCAAGCAAGAAGAAGAAGAAGAAGAAGAAGAAGAAGAGGAGAGCCACTTTTGGCCACACACAAGAATGAGCTTCTCATTCACTTTTCAATTTTATATACAAAACCCTAAATCCCTTTTGGGTGATCATCCCCTTATCCCTTTTTTTACGTGGCCGGCCGTGGCCTAGGCCCTTTTTCCCATTGTCCTTCTATCTTCCTAGCTTCCTTTCCATCGCCCGTCTACATTTACAAATTACACGGTGAGAGCCCTGCGCTCTTGCGCTCTTTTACGAAAGTATTGACTTGCGCATTTCCTTGTGCGCCTTTTTCCCTTATTTAGGACTTTTCTGCGCTTCTTGTGTTTCCATATTTTTCTTGGCGCGCCTTCGTCTTCTGTTTCACTTTGCCTTGGCCTTTGTCTTCTACTTTAGCTTTTCTAGATTTTCCACCTTGTTCGTCTGACGGTTAACATCCTCTATGAGGTATCTCCCTCAGGTGGAAATGTAGCTCTTTGTGGCTAAGGTGTCTTGATACTTATCTTCTATGGTGCTCAATGATAGCTCTAGTCTATTTATTGTCAAGATTGTGGGAGAGAAGGAAGGAGTCTTGCTTGAAGCTTTCTTGCTTGCACAATGGGGGAAGACACACAAGGGTGGAGGCTGAAAAAAGTTTTCCTCTTCTTAGTTATGTAAGCCAAAAGAACTCAAGTACAAAGAAATAGAAGAACCCTCTATATGGGTCTCAAACCAAACTCAACTAACTAAGGTGGCATACTAACTGAGCCACGAACTAGAGTAGATAAGGATAGCTATCATGTAGCTATTATTCAGGGGCGGTGTACCAACCGCATCTGCAACTGACAAGTCGGTGACATAAATACACAACGGTCACCCTGGCATATCATGAGTGGAGCTCGATATCTCAACACTCCCCCTCGAGCTCAATCCCAATTCCTGCACACCAAGCAGGTCTCTGAACTTGCGCAGCTTCTCTGCACCCAATGCCTTCGTGAATATGTCAGCTACCTGATCCTCTGTGCTGACATAAACTAGATCAATAAGACCTAGTAAAACCCTCTCTCGCACATAGTGATAATGCACCTCAATGTGCTTTGTTCTAGCATGATAGACTGGGTTATTTGCCAAGTGTATACTACTCATGTTGTCACAATAAATGACAACTGGCCCATCTGTAGACTGATGCATATCATAAAGTAGCTTATGCAACCAAGCTACCTCACATGCAGCCATTGCTGCACCCCTGTACTCAGCCTCTGTGCTCGACAAGGCAACTGTAGGCTGTTTCTTGCTGCTCCAAGTGACTACAGCACTTCCAAAAGAGAACACATATCCACTGGTAGATCGTCTATCAGAAATACTACCAGCCCAATCAGCATCAGTGTATCCATGCAATTGTATCTGAACCCCAGTCTCATAAAATAGTCCATACTACAATGTGGACTTCACATACCTGAGTATGCGTCTAGTCGCATCCAAATGCGGTTTCCTTGGAGCCTGCATAAACTGACTTACCAATCCAACAACATAGCTCAAATCTGGCCTGGTAATAGTCATATAAATCAAGCTTCCTACTATGCGTCTGTACATAGTAGGGTCTTCTAGAAGCTCACCTGCATCTGTGCTCAGCTTCACATTCTGCTCCAAAGGAACTGAAATAGGCTTACAGCCTGTCATCCCATATTTGGACAGCATGTCCAATCTATACTGCCTCTGCAAGATCTGTATCCCACTTGGTGATCTAATCACCTCAATGCCCAAGAAATAACGTAGCTCTCCCAAATCCTTCATCTCAAACTTCTGCTTCAATAGCATTTTCACATGAAGGATATCTTCATCACTGTCACCTGTCATAATCAAATCATCAACATAAATGACAAGTAGCATAATACCTTTCTCTGTTTTTCTCACATAAAATGAGAAATCTACCTTGGAAATTTGAAAGCCAATAGTGACAAGATACTGTCCTATCTTGTCAGACCATGCTCTAGGTGCTTGCTTCAAGCCATACAAAGGCTTTCTTCAACCTGCAAACAAACTCAGGATGAACAGCATGCACATAACCTGGTGGCTGCTCCATATAGACCTCTTCTTGCAAATCACCATGCAAGAAGGCATTCTTTACATCCATCTGATGTAAAGACCATCCCTTTGATGCAGCCATAGCAATGACTGCTCTTACGGTTGCCATCCTTGCAACCGGACTGAATGTTTCTTCATAGTCAATGCCATATGTTTGTGCATACCCCTTGACCACTAATCTTGCCTTGTATCTGTTCACAGAACCATCTGTATTGTGCTTCACCTTATAAACCCACTTACAGCCAATTGCATTCTTACCTTTAGGCAAAGGTACCAATTCCCATGTAGCATTTGCTTCCAAGGCATCCATTTCTTCATCCATGGCTTTCTCCCATTTTTCTTTTCCCATGGCTTGCTCAAAAGAAGTGGGTTCTGGTTCTTGTATCACCTTGACCATATATGCATAGTGAATGGTTATAAATCCATCATATTTCAGCCTATCCACAGGATACCTAACTCTGGTAGACCTGCGCAAAGTGGGTTCACTCCCAGGTGCTCTCAAAACATCCCTGGTCTTCCTTACTCCAGGTGTAACAATAGAAGGAATACCCAACTCATCATCAATGCTCTGTTCTGAGCCACTGGATTCACCATCCACATAAGAGTGACCTGCATTCACATCAAACATGGGCTGATCTACCTTCTCTTTTCCTTTTCATGATACCTGCATACCACTATTTGCGCTGCCTTCAGAAGATTCTCCTGATCTCAATCTGCCTGTCCATGGCGAAGAATGTGAACCACTGCTAGAGGACGCTCCAGGTCCACTAATATTTTGTGACTGCTGCTGTGAATTCTGTGCAGCATTACCATTTTGTGCATCTACATCATCAATCACATTTACTGGTTTATACCAGCTACTCATCTCATCAAAAACAACATCTCTGCTCACTATAAACTTACGAGTAGAAGGGTTATAGCATCTATACCCTTTTTGCTGCAGAGAGTAACCAATAAAGATGCACTTCTCAGCTTTTGGATCCAACTTGGATCTCAACTCATCTGGCACATGTACATAGGCAATGCAACCAAAAATTTTCAAATGAGAAATATCTGGTTTTCTACCAGTATACCTCTCCTCTGGAGTCATTCCATGTATTGCTGCAGTGGGAGTCCTGTTCATTATGTAGACTGCTGTAGCAACTGCTTCAGCCCAATAAAAATCTGGCAGGTCTTTTTCATTAAGCATGGCACGAGATACCTCTCCAATATGCCTGTTTTTTCTTTCTGCAATTCCATTTTGCTGTGGGGTATGACTGCATGAATATTGCTGCTTTATGCCATGCTCCTGCAGGAACCTTGCAAACTCATTTGAGAGGTACTCTCCCCCTCCATCTGACCTTAGGCATTTTACTTGCAGGCCTGTTTCTTTTTCAACCATAGCTTTAAGAGTTTTGAAATGCCCAAAAACTTCACTTTTCTTTTTCATAAAATACACCCAAACTTTTCTGCTATAGTCATCAATAAAACTGACAAAATAATGACAGCCTCCAAGAGATGCAGCTTTAGTAGTCCACACATCAGAGTGGATTAATTCCAATGGCTTCTTACTCTCTTGAACATGTCTAGGAAATGGTTTCCTTGCCTGTTTTCCAAACTGACAGGCTTCACATACCTTATGCATTTCTGCAACCTTGAATTTAGGCAATCCTGCAACAATATTTTGGGCCTGCATTGATTTAAGTCACTGTACATTAACATGACCAATGCGTTTATGCCAGATATCAATATCTGCAACTACACCGGTCCCATGTGCAAACATTGCTGCACTCAATTCAGACATGTCTGCATCCAACGTAAACATTCTGCCCTTCTTCTTTCCTTTTACTATCAAGCGACCTTTATTTTTCATATCCTCAACAAAGCATCCATGAGGATTAAATCTGACCTGCAAGCCCTGTTCAACCATTTGACCAACAGAAACTAGATTCTTGGTGATATTCGGGACATGAAATACATCGGACATGTATTTCTCTTTCCCATCCTGCATAGACAAAGGAATTTTTCCAATCTGCACAATAGGATGTGCAGTATCATCACCAGTCTCCACAAATCCTGGTTTTTCCATTTTCCTTGCATCCTCCATCCATTCTGCATGACCTGTCATGTGGTTTGATGCACCTGAGTCAACATACCATACATCATTGCTTTCTTCTGCACTTGTCACAGAATTGTTCATGTGCTGCACCATAAACAAGTGCTCATTTCTGTCATCACCCTGTCTACTAGAAGATGCATAATTCCCTTGTTGCAGTTTTCCATTCATGATGTCATTCTGCTTTTTATAGCAGTCTTTAGCCATATGACCCATTTTACCACAGTAGTAGCATTCAACATTACTGTTTGCATTTTGGCCTCTTTGCCATCCACCACGACCTCTTTGGCTCCCCCTGCCTCTAGAGTTACCACGTCCTCCTCCATAGGACTGGTTTTCTTGAGTTTGCTGCATATTCTGATTTCTACCACGGCCTCTAAATCGGCCTCCTCTACCTCTGCCTCTACCTCTTCCAGCATTTGAGTAGAAGACAGCTTCTTTTGAAGTTCCTCCTGAAGAAGATGCACCACCATTTCTCTGTTCCTCAGAAATTAGAAGAGCAATCAACTCCTCAAAATCAGGAAATCTTTCACGAACTGAAATGGATGTCTGAAACTGTGCATAATCCTTTCCTAGACCATTCAAGGTCACGGAAACTAAATCATCATCTTCCACCGGCGACCCAATGGAAGCAAGTGCATCTGCAATCTTCTTCACCTTCATGTGGTAGTCATTGATGCTCATATTTTCTCTTTGCACATTGTGCAACTCTTGCTTGAGCTGCATTTTCCTGGCTTGCGTATTTGTGCTATACATCTTTGACAGAGTATCCCATGCCTCCTTTGGCGTACTTGCATCCTGAATATGCACAATCATAGAGTCTGAAATGCTGATAGACAGCCAGTACATAACTTTCCTGGCTCTCTCATGCCATGCTTTGAATGCCTGCATTTGCTGTTGATTGGGAACATCAGGAAGAACTGGTTCTTCTTCATTTCCTGCAACAAATTCCCAATATCCTTTTCCCATAAGGAAATTCGTCATTCTAAACTTCCATGCTTGGAAGTTGTTCTTGTCAAGCTTTTCAGTTACAATCTGTGAAAGAGAATCAGACGCCATTACAGAACACTGCGAAAAATTCTGTCACTGCAAAAACTCAGCTTCACCCTCACAAGGGCAAATCTGCAAAACTGGCGAAAGTGGTATTTGACCACACAGTCACTTCCTAGTGACGATTTTGCATAAACAGGAACCAAGGATGATTCTGAAACTCCCAATGTCTCTGCGCACAAGCATACGATGCAATTTCTACAATAACTTTTCACCGACCTGTAGAACAGTGGCTAAACAGCATAAAACTGAGCCTTTTCCTGAGTGCGTGCAGAAAACTTTCGCCTCCAAAACAGGCCCCGAAATGGCCTCAAATCAAAAAAACAGGGTCGCCAAGAGCTAAAGCTCTTTTTCCCGCAGCATATACTGCCCTCTTGCTTCACCGCGAAGGGCGTCTCAACCTGAGACAATGCACTCCTGCAATTTTCGGCTGTGCTACCTGCAGAGATCTGCTCCCAAAACAGAAAATGAAAGCAACACTGCTCCTCTTACCAGAACACCGCGAGCTTGGCTTGCTTTCTTGAGCTCCTTACCACGAACAAGGCTCTGATACCATGTCAAGATTGTGGGAGAGAAGGAAGAAGTCTCACTTGAAGCTTTCTTGCTTGCACAATGGGGGAAGACACACAAGGGTGGAGGCTGAAAACAGTTTTCCTCTTCTTAGTTGTGTAAGCCAAAAGAACTCAAGTACAAAGAAATAGAAGAACCCTCTATATGGGTCTCAAACCAAACTCAACTAACTAAGGTGGCATACTAACTGAGCCACGAACTAGAGTAGATAAGGATAGCTATCATGTAGCTATTATTCAGGGGCGGTGTACCAACCGCATCTGCAACTGACAAGTCGGTGACATAAATACACAACGATCACCCTGGCGTATCACGAGTGGAGCTCGATATCTCAACATTTATGATAAGGGTATCTAGGACTTCTCTCGGGTGGATGTGGTCATCTTGCTCGATTGAGTATCAATTCTCTATCCAAGGAGATACCCCTTGAAGATGAAGCTCCTCTATGATCTAGATGTGTTGATTATCTATCAATTGTGGTGGGTAATCATCTCTGCATGGTAGTGAAAAAGTTATAACAATCCTCTATCTAGGTGGATCTAGCTATGGGTGGGCTTATCCCAAAGAATAGAATCTTTGCACCTAAAAGGAATAATCTCAAACACCTCTAATCCTCAAACTACCTTACTTGTCGTAGAGGGCCAAAACCCACACATAGTTGTATCTACCTCGAATAGCAAAATATACTAGGCATCCATAGATGTAGTGCTATTGTGTCTAGATCTCTTTCACAAAGTTGGTACATGTAGTCGCCTTCATACCATGCTCTTCATGCCACCCATTAGGGAGGCGATTATACATGCATGGAATGCAATCTTCTTTTGTATTGTAGCTTCATTACCTATGACAAAGATAGTGTTTATCATGTTTTGGTTATCCTCCCCCAACCTTATTTTATTTCTCTTCTATACTTCCTCCTGCTTTTTGGTTGGCTATTTAATGAATGTTCTTATTGGCTATAGCCACATCTATTGCCAAGTTTGCTCCTCTTTCCACCAAGTACATTAGCACTTTGGCTGTGATTCAATTATCTTTGTACTTCTCGCAAATAAAAGTTATGATATTATTGAATGTGCATGGTACAATGGAGTAAGATTCTCCACTACTTGAGTCCAATATATTTCTTCAAACCATCTAAGTCCAAGATAAGCTAGTCTATGCAAAATCTCTCCAGTCGAAAAAAATGTCATCATCATTCTCAAAAGATAAGAATATAAGAGTAGTAACTATGTATGAGATGTGATATTTTATGTAGATGCAATATATAAATATGTTTAGGGTTACTAATGTGTCAAATTTACTTCACATGTGCATGATAGTTTCAATTGTAAGTATGATTTTGATATAGAGAGAGAAAACCGTTAGCAGGAATACACACATGCAAGCGCACACACACACACACACACACACACACACACACACACACACACACACACACACACACACACACACACACACACACACACACACACACACACACACACACACACACACACACACACACACACACACACACACACACACACACACACACACACACACACACACACACACACACACACACACACACACACACACACACACACACACACACACACACACACACACACACACACACACACACACACAGAGAGAGAGAGAGAGAGAGAGAGAGAGAGAGAGAGAGAGAGAGAGAGAGAGAGAGAGAGAGAGAGAGAGAGAGAGAGAGAGAGAGAGAGAGAGAGAGAGAGAGAGAGAGAGAGAGAGAGAGAGATGCACTTATGTATGGTGTAAAACATTCATGGATACTTTACATCATATTATTGAAGCTATTGCAAAACCCTTAGAAGTACAACTAATCCTTCATGACTATCCATGTGTTATAAGTGTGTAAGATATAAGTTTGAATTTCCTTCATTGACCATCACTAATAAGAATCCAAAGAGTTTGTTTTATCACTAAAAAGTACTTGCTCGTGCAAGCACATATACTCATGTAATATTTGCATCATATTTATACATATAGTGAGTTCTCAAGTGTGACTCAAGTGTGGAAAAATGCTCTCGACGTGCCTAGACTTTGACCTATCTCTCTCAATCTAATAAAACATATCTTGTGCATTAGAACCAAAAACTAGCACTGCCCTTAGGAAGGGAATGTATTTCAGGTCTTAATTGTAAGTATTGAAGTTCGTAGAGGACCCTGAGGCATCACCTCTATTTCTAAAGTGAGCCTTCAAAATAAGGTGGCAAGTATCTTTATCTTATGGCCTTGTTGATTTTTTCCTAGCTTACAGAAGCTTTGGTGATAGCATTATCTCGACACCACTACTTCTACTGCAAATGTGCCTCACCCACTAGTCGTAGCTTTACAATAATGCCCTTGTTGGCTACGCTTGTTCCTACCACATCAAAATAATCTTCAAGAGTTTCGATCCAAACTTCAATATTAGTCTTGACATTGGATGATCCTTTTCTTGTGAATTTTGGAGGCTTGATTTGCTTCAAGTGAAACCTCTTTCCTTGGAGCTTAGCATTCATGGTTCTAGAAGGTGCCTAGAAACCAAGATCAAGTTGCTTAGAATAAGTTACATGTTACTTACAGCTTCTATGCTTTTGAATTTAAGTGGTTAGGTAAACACATGCAAGGTTGTCACTATTTACTTATAGCATTTTGCTCTAATACCATGTGTGATGTGTCTATTTAATAAATCCTTGATGGCATTGTTAACCCCAACATGAAGAAAGCAAAAGGAAATGAAAAAACGCAAGGCAAAGGTGGAAAAAAGGTAGCCCGACTAAAGAAAGAAGAGGAGAAAAGGCCAAAAGCGCAAGGGCAACCTTAAAAGTCCACGACAAATGCAAAAGGGGAAATTTGCATTTTAAAATACAAAGGCGCACCCTGAAATCTTGTAAAAGAGTGCCAGGCGGTGGAAAATCCGGGAAGCTAAAACAGAAGATAAAGACAAAGGCCAAGGCAAAGAGAAACGGAAGACAAAGGCGCAGAGGAAAAGCGCAAGTCAAACTATTGTAAAAGAGCGCAAGCGCATCATGGTTTAATTCAAGGAGTGCTGGGCTCTCACCCGTGCAATTTATAAATGTAGACGGGCGGTGGAAAGGAAGCTAGGAAGATAGAAGGACAATGGGAAAAAGGGCCTAGGCTACGGCCGGCCATGTAAAAAAGGGGATGACCGCCCAAAAGGGATTTAGGGTTTTGTATATAAAGTTGAAAAGTGAATGAGAAGCTCATTCTTGTGTGTGGCAAAAAGTAGCTCTCCTCTTCTTCTTCTTCTTCCTGTTCTTGCTTGCGGAGCTTGTGCTTGAGAGAGGGAGTGTGAGAGTGTGAGGGAGTGAGTGTGTGAGGGTGAGGGACCGAGGAGGAGAAGCTCTCCATCTTCTCCTCTCTTCTTCTCTTCTCTTCTCTTCTCTTGTCTTGCTCACGGCAATGGAGCTTGGAGCGTGGAGCTTGAGGATGGAGATTGCAGGAAGCTTGCACTTGGATCATGGAGCTACTGGAGTGCGCGGGAGAGGAGGTAACTCGAACGGCACGGAGGTAAGCTCACTACACCCTTAGATATGGATGGCGCGTTGGTTATGTGAGAGGTAGCCATTAGTGCTCGGCTTGGAACACTTGAAACAATAAGCGGTCCGTGGGTCTTGGCGGTTGAGCGTGAGCTCCCAGAGGCATTATTTTGGTAGTCTATCAAGAGATATGCCTAGGTGAATCCATTTGAAACTCCATGGAATATTTAAACTTTGTGGGCTAGGGTTCCTTGAGTTCACCCTAGTAGAGAAAGGTCTACTTCATTCCCATGAGGGTTGACCTATAACAAATGTTCCAAATTGACTTTAAGGTCTCCTAATAAGTTTTTCTAGTGTTGGTTATGGGTAGCCACTTATGTAAGGCAACCCAAATCAAAGCAGAATTATATCACACTTGGTTCCAAGAGAGTGAGAAATGAGGGAGAGCTAAACATGCTGATCCCTCTACCCACAGAGTAAAGTCTCACTCTAGTCCCCTAAAACGTCACTAGGTCATTATCTAAGATGACACTCTAAGATAGTCATTGTTCAACTCTTTTTAAAATCTTCCTAATCTAATGTATACTTATGAAAAACCTCCTAGCTAATTAAGACCATACGTTATCAAACTACTAAAAATGTGTTGACCCCTCTACCTGTAGGATAAAGTCTTTCACTCTAGTTCCTTAAAACGACACTTGGTCGGTATCCAAGATGACACTCTAAGACGATTAGTGTTCAACTCTTCCTAAAATTTGTTCTTGTGGAAAACCTTGTTGCTGACCGAGACCACCCTACCATAGGATAACTTTGTTGAGGATTTACCCTTTTGCTTTTCATTTGAGATGAGGTTTTCTTAGTTATCTAATTACCTAGCAAGTGAGTTTAACATATAAAAACATTTTCCTTAATTAATTCATTCAAGTTTATTCATGTAATTTCAACATGTTAATATTATTTTCTAAAGGCTAAAGTCAAGGGGAAGTCAAAGACAATCAAAGTGCAAGTGCTGGTATTATCCTTGAAAGGATATTATTTTGGGAACTTGTATAGTTTTTGTACATCATGGACAAATTATATACATGGATATATTATTTTGTAAAAGCCATTGTATTTATCACATGTAGTTGTATTTATCACACCCATAGCTATTCTATGGGTTATGCACATGGGTACTTGCGATAGTGTAGGCTAGGTCTATTCAAGTAAGGCATAAGTATCCTTGGTGGATTGACTGGCCTAGGTCCCACAAAGTGGATAGGATGCTCAAAAGAGGGTGCAAACCCTAATTCACAAGGGCACAAGCTCTAAAATGCAAAAGGGATGTAATTCCTAAAACAAAATTGGGGCACTCCCTTAGAGAAGTGACCTAACCTTAATTGTAATCTTGGTATATATAAAGGGTGGGCGGTCTTAGTTATATTTACCCTTGTGATGCATCCATGCTGTGAAAGCTCTATCAATTTAACAATTCTCTTCTTCTATTCTATCATATTGCCTCCATTGTTGGGAGTGAGTGAGAGGGAGAGAGACAGAGGTGTGTTGAGTGAGGGACTAAGGGAAGGTTAAGCTCTACATCATCTTCTTGCTTTTCTTCTTCTTCTCTATTAGCTTCTCTATTTGTTGGTTGTGTTGCTTGGGTTGTGGAACCATCTTTGAGCGTTCAAGCTTTCAAAAAACACAACCTCACATGCAGCCAATACTGTACCCCTGTATTTTGTTTCTATACTTGAGAGAGCCACATTAGGTGGTTTTTACTACCCCAACAGACCATTCTACTTCCAAGACCAAATGCATATTCAATGGTTGATCTTCTATCATACACATAGGAAACCCAATCTGCATCACTATAACCTACAAGCTAAATAGGCTTACCAAGCTCATAGAATAGCCCATAAGACAATGTACCCTTCACATATCTCAAAATCCTCCTCACACATCTAGGTGAGGTTTCCTTGGTTGTTGCATAAATTGGCTGATCAAACCAATTGTATAACTCAAGTCTAGTCTAGTGATAGTGAGAAAGATTAGACTCTCGACCATTTGTCTATAGACTATCTATAGATAGTCACATTCTCTATCACATT
Organism: Lygodium microphyllum; assembly: GCF_053477565.2. Lineage (NCBI taxonomy): Eukaryota > Viridiplantae > Streptophyta > Polypodiopsida > Schizaeales > Lygodiaceae > Lygodium > Lygodium microphyllum. The sequence continues at coordinate 42,932,041 of NC_141156.1, forward strand.
CCCTATACCAATAGCCAGCTTTACATTTTGCTCTAGTGGTGTATCCATGGGTTTGCATTCTAGCATGACATACTTCTCCAACATATTCTGTGCATAATGTTGCTATATCATCTAGATCCCATGGGCTGTATGCATAACTTCACTCCCTATGAAAAATTTTAGCTCTCCCAAGTCTATAATCTAATTTTTTTTTTTTTTGCAAAAAAACATAGCTTTTATGTCATCAATGCCCTATATGTCATCACATGTGATCACCAAATCATGTACATATAGAGCACCAAAATGACGTAACCTATCATTGTTTTCTTGGTAAATAAAATCTGATAAGCTCTGCCTTGCTAAAATCCAAGTGTCTGTAAGTAGGAAGTAATCCTAGCATTCTATGCCCGTGGGGCTTGCTTCAAGCCATACAAGGCTTTCTTCAATAATCTACATACATATGATGGATAGTTGAGATGCACGTAGCCCTCTAGCAAATCCATATAACCCTCTTCTACCAAATCACCATTCAAGAAAGCATTTTTAACATCCATTTGATAAAGATTCCAGTCTTTGGATGCAGCCAATGCAATGAAAATCCTTTGTACAATTGCCATCTTAGCAAATGGACTAAAGGTTTGATCATAATCCAGCCCATATTGTTGGGCATATCCTTTCACGATCAATCTGGCTTTATACCTATCTAGTGAGCCATCAAACTTACATTTTACATTATAGACCCACTTACATCCAATAGGCATTTCGCCCTCAAGCAACTCAACCAAATCCCATGTTTTATTTTTTCAGCAAAGCTTCATATTCGGCAACCATAGCCTTGTGCCAATTCTCATCCTTAACTGCTTCTGCAAAAGATGTAGGCTCTTTGTATTTTTGCGATTCTGTCATGTATGCAGAATGTTTCATTGAGTAACCACTATAGGTAAGAATATCCACAGGCTTCTTTTCTCTCTACGATCTCCATAACAACGGAGGTGAACTTGATCTTGCTCTCTCATGGGGTGGTACATATTTGTGCTTAACTCCAGCTGTAACCATTGTAGCTATGCCGAACTCGCTCTCTAGACTCTCAAAAGAGTCATATCTTGAAGTCAATGGACCTATAACATCATCAAAAACCTTCTCTTTTCTTGTATCTCTCCCCCTCAATGATGTATCCATGTTAATGGATGGAGGCCCATGGTTGCGGAGATTTCTTGTCCAAGGACTTACACGGCTAGATGCATCTTGAGAGCAGGTCCACTAATAGAAATAGTGTGGTGTTGTCCATTTTTAGCATACATGTGCCCTCTGAATTGTCATCATATACTACAGCTTGGTTAGCACCATACCAACAAGCTAAGTCATCAAACATGACATCACGGTTAAGCAATATCTCTCGAGTAGTTGGAACGATGCACTTGTATGCCTTCCCTTCTTGTAAGTATCTAACGAAAACACACTTCATTGCTTTAAGGTCAAGTTTCTTCAGTTTGTCATCTGGAATATGAACACAAGAAATACTACCAAATACTTTCAAATATCGAATATTAGGCTTATAGTCCATACGACTACTCATAAGGTGTTTTTTCATGTATTCCTACAATAGGTATTCTATTCATCACATAGATAGCCATAAATGCTGCTTCAGCCCAAGAATGCAACAACATATCCTTCTTATTTAACATGGCCTTGGTTGCCTCCATAATTGCCCTGTTCTTTGTTTCAACAACTCCATTCTATTGTGGAGTATAGCTACAAGTCAATTTCCTCGTGATCCCTTGCTTTGCTAAGTATCTGTCAAACTCATTGAGACATACTCTCCACCACAATCAGACCATAAGCATGCGTCATAACAAATAATATATTTTTTAGCATGAGCTTTAAAATCCATAAATCCATTCAAAACCTCATCCTTATGCTTTAGGATGTATATCCATGTATGTATATATTGCTATAGTCATCCACAAAAGTCACATATTATCTAGACCCATTAAGTAATACATTATGAGTGAGTCCCTAGACATCTGAGTGTACACGATGTAACGGCCTATTGCTACTTTGTGTGCTTTTTGCAAATAGAAACCTGGCTTGTTTCCCAAACTAACATGCTGAGCATACATGTCCCAAATCAACATACTTAAACCTTGATAGCTATGTAATAAGGTCCTTATGCTGCATATTTTTTAGCTTTTGGATATTTATATGTCTAATCCACTTATGACATATGTCGATGTCTTGGATTCTTTCCCCATCACAAGCATACATAACAACATTCAATTCAAGGATATTTGCATCTAATGTAAACATCCTACCATGTCTTTGGTCTTTAACAACCAATCTACATCCTCTGGTATATTCATCAATGAAGTAGCCATCTCTATCAAATCATACTTGTAGGTTTTGCTCAACCATCTAACCAATAGATAGCAGATTCTTGGTTGATTAATGGAACATGCAATGCATCATGCAATCACTTTTTCTTGCCATGATGCAACCAGAGGAACAATCCTTGTTATGCTATGTCATGCTGAGAATCATCTCCACTATATACATAGCCATTAGCACATGTTCTTAGCTCATCAAATCACTTGGCATGTGGTGTCATGTGGTTTGAGGCACCAGAATCTATATACCAAACATCATTAGACTTCCCTTCCTGCTTGCCTTTGTTGCATACATAGTAGCAAAGAGTCTCTCACCAGTCTGTAGCTCTGTATGACTAGAAGATGCATAGTGTCCATGTTTCCTACCCTTCTAATTAGCTTTCTTCTTGTAGCACTCTTTTGCAATGTGGGCATTCTTGCCACACAGTAATGGAAATCTTTATCCTTGTTTGCATTTTCATGAGTAGACTGAGTGTGCCAGGATCCTCTGTCCTTAGACTAAGATCTTGCCCTCACATGGGAGTATCCACCACCTCTACTAGTAAATCCCCGCTGACTTTGCCCATGTTGAGATGCATGTTGTTGGGTTCCCCTACCATGGCTAGAACCTTTGCCACGATGACCATGACCTCTTTGGTTAGAGTAAAAAGATGCATCTTTGTTTTTAGAGCTACTCAAGCTCATAGCCAAACCCAATTTCACTTCTTCATGGATAAGCAAGGATACAAGTTCATTAAAGTCAGGCATTTCAACCTTGATTGAAATTGACGTATCAAAGGACTTATATTCTGGCCTTAGACCATTCAAGGTCACAACCACCATATCATCATCATCTACCCAAGGTCTTATTGAAATGTAGTAATTGTCTTTATCTCGATCACATAATCTTGAATGGACCATCCTTTCATGTCCATTGTATTAAACTTTTGCTTTGACTGAATTTTATGTGCACTAGTAGTGGTGCCATCGTATCTCATCAAAATATTCCAAGCATCCTTAGGTGATTTGCAATTCATTATCTAAATGACCATTGAATCAGATGATATACATAAAGACAGCCAATGTAACACTCTTTGGGCTCTTTCAATCTATGCATGATGAGCCCTAAGTTGATCAACAGTTAGTTGAGCCTTTTCAGGGGACACTTAGGTTTAGCTTCCACACTTGTGACCAAATCCCAGTAGCCCTTGCCAATGAGAAAGTTATCCATCTCCTGAACTTCCAGATAGCATAGTTGTTGTTGTCTAATTTGTCACCCACTATTTGAGTTATGTTATTAGTTCTCTCAGTATTTGCCATCTCTACAACTCTATGTATTCAATGTAGTTTGAAATAGATAATGCCTATAGAGCAAGTACACTTTGCACATGACAATTTTAGTCCTCAAATTTATGACAATAAGTTGTCTGCAAAAATCAATGATTTCTTAGCTTCAAAACATGGCAAAAATCTCCAGACATATATCATAACAACCATGTTTAGTAGCATGCTAAGTAGGTTTCTTTCACTACATGCAAGACATATATGTTCTTAAAAACATTTACATATCATAGTCTACAATTTCCAACAACAATTCCCTATGCAAAATTGAAGCAATTTCATGCTACAAACATCCTCAAATCACATTAGACATGTGACATGACTCGTAGGGAACAATACATTATCACATAGGCATAAATGCTTGCTTAGTTTTCCATAACTATAATAGACTGTTTTCAACTAGTTTGATGCTATAACTAGTAGTGTATTGTTTGTGCAAGTTGAAGTATTTTCACCTTAAAATAGCCTCAAAACATCTTTACCGTTCAAGTTTCCTTACACACTCTATGTAGGTCATTGTTTGGCAAACAATTGCAATGCGTTCAGGTTGTTGATACCATGTTATGCTCAATACAAGTGTGGATGACTATGGTGCTCAAGCATTTTTCATTAGAAAATAGCTAGGTGAAGTGCAAAAACAACCCTTCAATGATTTTCCAACTAAGCATACGTGCGGCATTGCTAGAGACTAGCACCGAATTTCTTCGTGCTACTAGTCTCCTTAATTCAAATGATAGTCCGTCCTATATGTTATGCATAGAAAAATAAATCAGAATTTGAATCATGATGAACGGTTTCTTGGAATAAGCTTGGTAAGAAAATATCAATTCTTCTAGATCGTTCAAAATATATAAGAGCGGAGATTGTTCATATGTGCTTTATATTAGAGCAGCGCATCGAGGGGCCAATCCTCTCGGCAGAGGAGAGTTGCAGTAGGGACAAGCAATAAACAATGGTTTATATGACCAGTAGCAATGCCAGAAAATCTTTCCACATGTTGTAAATGTTGAGATTTAGGCAATCACACCTATTATAGCCTCTTTGAGGACAGTCTGGGTAAAGGATATGCATGCTACCCAAAATCCCATATGCACAAAGCAGGAAAATACCACCTATCCTCAAGATAAAAGCATTGTAATTGCCTCTGATTTTCGAGCAATATGATGGTACTTTTATCCTTTCAATCAAGTGTTTGAGTCATTATCCAACCACATAAGATTGTGTTTATGAGTCCAAGTCTCAATCTTGGAACCTAATTCACTTGTGTGACATTTTAACTTCAACTCTATGTCTTCAAGCCATCATACCCATGCTCAGATCCATTCATTACAACATGGTATCAAAGCCATGGTGAGCATGGCTTAGCTCCTCTCCATCTCTACTAAGCTCAGTTTGAGTGTTGGACCCCATCTCCAACTTCATTTGTATCTCTACCTTCAATGAAGCTTCCATGGTAGCCATAGTCAGTAGCACCCTGTTAGCTTGAAGCTTTTCTATCTCTCTCCATAGGCAAAATCCCTCTAAACTTCCTTCTAGAGAAGTGTTTCTCTCTTCTAGAGCTCCTCCTCCACCTCAATCATTGACATTGGGCAACTATAGCTTTAGCATTGCCTCTCTTCAGAGTCACTGCCATAACTGTGTCTGTGGACAACAATACCTACATGACTTGGAGGAGTTGGATCTCCACATATAGGCCATATCTCTCCAAGCTCTCTTCTAGAGAAAAATCCTTGAACTCCCTTGCTCTTGTGTGGCACATTAGAGTGGGACATTGGCCTCCTAGTTACTCAGCATTGTGAAAATTTGAAGATGCTGCTAGATCTGCACATGATTCTGTCCGTATAGTTGTTTTCTCTCCATGCAATGTGATTCCCGCTGAGACCATAGGGATTTGGAAGCTCTACACCTAAGATCTCTCCCACTAAGAGGGTTTTCAAAATAGCTACCTTTGTGAGTTGCAATGAGTGAAAAATCAGGCCCTTGTCCTAAAACCCTAAAGGACAACCATAGCCAAGTTTCTTCAAGCTCATAAGCACTTCAATTTCACCTACTGGAGTTCCTGCCACTCTAACCTTAGTTTCCAGCAAACATTTAGGCATCAAACTAGCAAGGAGGGGACTCAAGTTACAAGACAAGCATCAAAGAATCATCATCAAGCTTGACATCTAGTTCTTCACAGCTAGTATCTCTTGGTACTAGCCTAGTGCTTTTTGACACTTGTGCTTATTAGGACACTCAAGATCAACTCTTCTGCTACTTAAATCTAAGAATTTTGGTGCTGATTTGCTGCTCTAACATGGGGAAAGGTTCATCGACATGTCGATTCAAAGGGGTTGGGTTTCACACCTGGCAAACCTACATTAAACTCATCTTGATGTAGAAGGGCCTATGTGCCATTACCAATGGACAAGAAAAGAAGCCTCGAGATGCAACTCTTGCAGTTACTTGGCAAAAGAATGATGACAAAGCACATGCCATCATCAAATTAGAGCTGGATGACAGCTACGTCCATCATATAGATGCTTGTGACATGTCCCGTGACACTTGGGATAGATTAGATAGATTGTTTGGTACACAGTCTCAGAGTATGGTTTACTAATTGAATTCTTTCGACTTGATATGAAGCCTAATACATCCCTGGCATCTCATTTGAACTACATGGAAAAGTTTCCTAACCTAGCTTGCAAGGATAAATCTCAAAATGGATGAAGATATTTATATTGGTGTTTTGCTAAAAAGTTTGCATTCTGATTATGATAATGTTTCAACCACCTTAATTAACTTGCCAAATCCTAAATTGGTTGAAATTAAGGCCTCTCTATTGAAAGAAGAAAAGAAGATCAAGAATAAAGAAGAATCAAGTACTTCTAAAGAAGAACAAATGTTGTATGTCAATAACAGGAACAAAGGAATAAACGACCATCTATTTTGTGACTTTTGCAAAAGGACCAGACACATTGAGAAGTTTTTCCATGCCAAAAAGATGTCTCAAAAGGCCTATCTTGTAGCTGTAAAAGAAGAAGAAGATCATGGAGCAAAGGAAGAAGAAGAAGAAGTAGAAGACAACCAGGAGCAAAAGGACAAGTCTCAATAGTCTTTCTATTCCCAATTTTCCGATAGACTTTTTTGAAGCCTTGTATAGCCTTGCCCTAGTGCTTCTATCATAAGCTTTGTAAACTTCTCATGTAATCAAGCATTACAACCTTTGTACACTTTGTGAGGCCCCTCTTATAGCCTTTGGATGTCCACCATGTCTTTGGTACCCACACTTAGCTTTTTCTAGACAACCTCTAGTGTTTACCATGTTTGTGGTGTGCCCACGCTTTACAGGTGGTGACTCACTAAAGCTTCTACACATTGTGCCTTTTTGGTTGTGATTGAGGAGGGGAGTTGAGATTTAGGCAATCACACCTAATATAGTCTCTTTGAGGAGCAGTTTGGGTAAAGGATATGCAGGCTATCCAAAATCCCATATGCACAAAGCAATAAAATACCACCTATTCTCAAGCTATAAAGCATTGTACTTGCCTCTCATTTTTTAGCAACGTGATGGTACTTTTGTCCTTTCAATCAAGTGTTTGAGTCATTATCCAACCACAAAAGATTGTGTTTATGAGTCCAAGTCTCAATCTTGGAACCTAATTCACTTGTGTGACATTTTATCTTCAACTCTATGTCTTCAAGCCACCATGCCATGCTCAGATCCATGCATTCCAACAATAAATAGCCAATCCATTGTATAAAAATAGTGAAATTAGTCCAAATTTAGAGTATTTACAACCCACAACATCTCACAAGACGTCCACATCCCACGTGGCAAAGTTTAGGTATCAGGTACCAAGCAAGCATCATAGTGCTTCGACTGTCAAGCATAATCTGTCATATATTCACATATAGATTTCAGCTTGCTCTTGCCTTCCAAATTTGAGTTTTAAACTCTTCAAGGCCATCCCCAAATGGATGAGAGTAAAGACATATACATTGCCAAGTATCAGTAGACAACAATGGAGTCCAATATAGCTCCCAATGAGCTCCGATAAGTAGATACATGCTGTCTATGTATGATTAACAGGAAACCTACTCTATTTTCTAGCCAGTGTCTGATTCAAACACCCCACACATGATTTGAGACCCAAAATGCCAATGGTATGGAGTCCTCTTCAATCCTTGACAAGATTTGGATGACATTTGTATTCAACATGGAGCTCCAAATGTAAGCATAACTTGTGTTTATTGTTGCCCTCTTCCTGTTAGTTAAGAAACATGCACAACTTGTCATTCCCACGTTTTTTATGCTGTTACAACTGTTGAGGTCTATGCTCATTATCAAGAGCTCTAATTCTTTCCAATAACCCCTACAAACCAGCCTCAGTAGGTTCTGATCATTGTTTGGTAGGTAGACCACAAAAACATACCTAGATCTTGAACTATGGTTGCCAACACTTTAGGATAGCTCTTTCCTTCTACATATCACTCATAGAACTCTTCATTCTAGCTCCTACAACTCCAAGGCCAAGCTTCCAGGCTTCACACACTTCGTGGGGTCATGGGGGTTCATGGCTGTGATACCATGTTAGAAGAATGAGAGAGAGATAGGGGAAATAGAGAGCAATCAGCTCTTAGTATGCTCTTTCTTCATTTTTAATCACTCTTGCTCTAACTGAGTAACACAAAGTACAATGTACTACAACCTAAGTCAACAAGCAGTGTGAATAGACTTAGTCTAATTATACTAGCTAAGTTTGACTGACTTTATTATGCACACATGTCATCCAGCTAATCTACTATTGGATAGAGTTGGCAAAAATATTGATGATGATTGAGCTTGCATATCTCAACACCCCTATAAACAAACAAATCTAGGTGATGCCATCTACAACTTCGTTAGAATATCCTGAACTTTGTTACTTGGGATTGCTTGAATCTACCTCGTAGGGAAAACTTTACCCAATATACATGAGGATTGACCTGAAAATAAGGTTCCTAAAGAATATTAATGTCACTTAACAGTTTATCTAGTGTCAGTCATGGATAGCTACTTGTGCAAGTCAACTTGAAGTGAGGCAAAGCTATGCCACACTTGGTTCAGAGAGGGTGAGAAACAAGGGAAAGTTAGCATGCTGACCCCTCTATCCATAGGGAAAAGTCTCACACTAGCCCCTTAAAATAGCATGAGGTTGGGCTCTATAATATTTCCTAGGATACTCATCATCTAGCTCTTTCCTAAAACCTCCCAAGTCTAATGCTATTGAAGGAAAACTCTCGATTCACTAGGACTACCCTACCATAGGATGGATCTATTAGGGATTTTCCCTTCAACTTCCCTTTTAAAGATGGATTTTCTCAATTGTCTACCTATCTAGCATTGTCAATTCAACATATAAAAACACATTCCTTAATTAGCCCATTAGGCATAAGGTTTATTTATGCAATTTAGGTACAAACACAATGACCATGTCAAATAACGTTTGAAAGTAGTTACATGAAATATAATATTTGGAACATTCTCCAAGGTGCAATGACACACTAGCATTTTGTTCTTTACATCGGGATCCATATCCAAAGTACCTAGGTACTATGTCCAAGTCCCATGGACAAAATCCACCAATAAGCTCTTAGCTAGCATTTGGGAAATAATTTCTCAAGCTCAAAGTGTTTCTATTGTATCTTGGTTTGCTATTAAGTATGAAATGGGAGTAATAAACAATAGTCCCATTGGTTAGCATGTGCCTCAAGAGTAGAGTAGAGTCGATTGCTACTACGGAGAGATATCTTGTCATTGGAGCCGGTCTAGGACACAAATTGGATATTTCTTTGATAAAAGAAAAATCAAGCCAACCAAGCCTAACTCAAATGAGAAAATCAATTCTTTCCATAGTACTAGCAATCAAATAATCACTTTGACGATTCCACAAGGGACATTTCACTCAATTACACTATGGCTAAACCTTTTATGCATTTCTTTCCACATCCCTAATGAAAGCCTAATTTTCTTTAGCTAGATAGACTATCTTCCTATCTAATTTGATGCTAAAAAAGAAAATCATGCAATGGGGCCTAGCCTTTAGTCTTTGAGCCTTCCTCTACCCATATCTCGTAATGTATTTAACTAGGAAATCAATATGGCATTGAGTAGACAAATCATTTCATAAAAATAGGTTAAATAATCTTTTATACAAGTATTATAAAGTAAATTAGCAAACATTATAGGTGTGCCGATAGCGGCCAGTATAAAGGTTATTAGAAACTGATGAAATAGATTTTAATCTTCCGGTCAGAACCATACATGCAAGTTTCCTTGCATATGGCTAGCTGATCTCGATGGCTAAGCTTACCTTATTGTATTGAGCCACTTTGGTTAATTTGTATTATAGAAACGATTTATTTAGAATATATGGGAATGAAACTTAAGTGAATATAGATTCTGAGATACAGGAAGAAAATGGTTATGACCAAGTTATTTGAACCTCCGAGTGACGGGACCAAAACGAAGTTGAAATTGTTTAAATTGAATGCCATGGTGCTAATACCCAAAGTGGTAAACCAAATGCCTACTATTACTCTTGTTTTCGGCCAGGAAGGTTTAATGGCTTTATACGAATTAGTTGTTTTTGACCCATTTGATCTCGCCAAATCGAAGTAAGAAAATTTGAATGAATCTTCCAATAAATCACGCCAAAAGAATCTACAACAAGAAGACCGCGTCGGAGACTTCCATGTTGTATACATACATATTTTAACTAAATGTCATTGTATATCAAAATATGTCATTGTATAAAAACATGTAGTAAATAAGTTTGGCTAGCTAATCAACAAACTTCATATTTAGGAGGAAGCAAGACAATTATGCCAAGAATGTGGTAAAAAATTATGAGTTTTCCAGCTAGAAAAAAGCTAATAAGAGATAGAAAATTGTTTAATTGATAATTTGGATCACAAGATGGAGATAAGTAGACTCGAACCATACTGGCATCCGCCACAAGGTGAGTGGCTGCCTATCATGCCTTTTGTTTGGAGACAAATGAACGACGTGCAACTAACCTATTTGGCTAGCTTTAATAATTAATACACAGTTTGTTGAGTAATCTTAGATAATAATATCAATGGTTTGTTTGCCATTCCTATAGTAGTGATACTGATAATGATCCTTTAAGTGAAAAAGATATTGAAGACTTCTATAATAAAGGGAGACATTCTTTGCCTATTGTATGCCCCTCGGATCCTTCCGTCAGGAGGGAAATAGAATTGGTTTCAAGAGACAAAATGATAGTCACTTTTTGACCACGAAACAAAATTATTGGAGGAGGTAATTTCTTCCTAGTTCCCAAAGGAGACTGTGATAGATTAAAACGAATACATGCTAACTATAAGTGCAAAACAAGTGACTTTACATGCATATAAAATATTACAACTCCTTGTCTATTGTGCTCTCCAAGTGTGCTTGTTGTTAAAATACTTTAAGCAACTTTGTTAAAACCACTTTCGAGGCAAGAAGCGAAGCCATTTAAATAGATTTGTAGCATTTTCTTACTATTTAGGTATTCCTAATGGTTCATGTCAATACCACGAGCCTTTTTTAACCGTTTCCTTATGAATCAAATTGAGGAGTAATCAACTTTATTCAATATAATATTTCAAGGGGTGCAACTACTTGAAAAGTGATGCATAGCAATCCTTTTAATACTTAGGTTGCAAGTCAATATAACACATATTGAGTCCTTCTCATGTATCATAATTTTTCTTCCAAAAGATGTAATAGTTTACAATTACACAACCCATCTATCTTTAGTTCTAGTATTTAACCTAGGAATCACTATAAACAAACAAATAGAGAGAGAGGTGAAGTAACCAAGAGCATATACACACAATGAAGGTTTAACTGCATAGAGAAGTAGAGTTGAAATCTTCTTCTTACATAGAAAAAAACTCAGTCCACAATATGATAAAATACTAATATCGCTTGTTGTATTAAAAGGTGGATAAGTTGGAGCTTTAGGGCTACTATGTGACGCATTGTTGCCTCCAAAAGCTCCCCCAAATTGTCCATGTTTTATGGAAACTTTGGCCTATTGAAAAGTTTGCTAAATATTTTCATTCCTTTTATACTTGTGAGTATAGTTCTCAGTCAATTCTATTGCTGGAAAGAGAGTGGAGGGATTTGGTGCCATAACATATGCCATGATAAACTAGGTTTCAACCCATAAATATACTGATGCAAATTTGGATTATGGCTAACACTCTCTACATTCATGGTTAGATTCAAGAACTAATTGGTATACTTCCTCATTGTTAAGCTCCTTTGGTCAAGTTGATAGCAATTTTTAACTAGCTTTTCATTTTCAATAGGTGAGATTTGCAAATACTCGGGCCATTCAAGCTTTAAAATCTTCCCACCCATGAATTTTCCAAATTTTTCACTTCATGTACCTCCACCATGAATGCACAAACCCTTCCAAATGGAGGGTATCAAAGTGGATTTTCTATTCATTTGATCATGGGGATAAATGTCAAAATAAGATTCTAACTTTGATGTCCACTCTTCTAGACTAGATGGAGAAGAATAACTCCCACTGTATTTGGTCATAATAATATTATCCCAAAGTTCTCTCTCAATGAATGCTTGCTCTCCACTAGAAGCTTAATGCTAATCCAAATAACTTCCATTAGGACTTGAATTGTTAGAGAGGATCCTTTAAAATATAGGTTGAAATCTACATGTAGATAGTTGTTCTCTTAATCCTTGGGAATTTATAGCATGAGTACTTGCAATCGGTTCCTCATTTCTTCGAGAAAGCTCTCCAAACTCACAATACTATTAATACCCTTTCTTCCAATCAAACCCTAATGTGAATTCAAGTTTAAGTGTTGAAATGGCTATCTAACCTATAGACTTATCTTTGTTGTCCTTATCAACAATTGTAATTCCACCAATTGAGATATCTAAGCCATAAGCTTATCCAATCCTTCCTTAGTTGAAGGCCATAAGGTCAATAGCTTCCTTTGTTTGAGAACTAGAATGGAACATTTGCTCAACCATTTGATCAAATTTTTGTACCAATTTAAGATGTCTCATTGAATGTCATGTTTCATGATTTCATAATGTTGCATTGAGAGTGCTATAGTCTTCATGCTCTTGAAAATCCTCATGATTGTCTTCTTGATTATGCTTAGCCATAAAGTTCATAATTTGTTGCTATACCTCCTCAATTGCCTTTCTTTTACCCTTGTTGCTGCCCGCAAATTTCACCTTTTGTCCACTAGATTTATTATCACAAAAATGGAAATAACTTTTATTTTGGTATCTAGACACTAAACTTTTTGATTCAAATCAAAGATGACAATATCCTCTTCAAGATGAGCTATCAAGTTTATCATTAGAGTAAGGATAAAATATTTTGGAACTAATTCTTTGCAATTATCTAGAATAGTCTTACAATTTGTAGATGCCTTGTTTTAGAGTAAAATCAATATATATACCTTGTTTAAGGCTTGTGAGCCTTGTATAAACTAGTGTGGGACCTATAGACACTTATTACTACCTTGTGGGACTTGTATTCCACCTATAAGAGCTAAATAATATCGTGCAATACATGTGTATATCCTACAAATAGGCTATAATTTTTGTAATACCTACAACTTATTGGTTCTTGCATGTGGTAACCTATGAATTCCTTGTAGGGACTTGAAAATGCCATGTTTCTTTAGCCAATTTCTTGTCTTCAATCCTCCACATGGTATGCCTACATGAGGGATAAAATGGTAGGAAAGGGTTCCCTACGTGAGCTCTAAACCATTGAGGGGTGTGCAAAGTTCATCATCGGGTTGAGTTGTGCATCCCTTCATCAGGATCTTTGATATCAAGGGAGGGTCACCTCTCCTTTATTTGGCTATCTTCCCTAACACCCACATTTTTCCTTGATGAGAATATCAACATGGTAGTAGCATTCTAGTCTAGAAAACAAGGATGAATGCATTCGTCCAAAAGTTAGCTTTTGACTTTAATGAAACGCAAGGAAATCAAAGGATTACCTTAGTAAATAAATGACTCACTAATTGCTAACTTGCCCTTTACAATTTCTTAGCTTATCAATTATTCAAGCACAAGAGATCAAAGATTCAATAATTGGTGAACAAAGAATTCAATGCAAGACTAAATATGGAAAATGCTATTATTCAATATTCCATGGAATTTTAAACTTTAGTAATGAAACATTTCAATTATGTAGAAATGAAAATTAGGACTATGATTGAGCTAATCTCTCTTTCAATAAATGGGTAATGGCTTTTGAAAAAGTGGAGTAGAGATATTTAATAGAGAAATTTAGTGGAATGCCTCTTTAATGAATAGTTGAAGCTGAAAGAAACCAAATGTAACTAAGCTTCAATGGTGGCTCTTGAATGCTCTTGAAGCTCAATGCCACACAATGAGCAAGCCACAGTTGCTTAGAAGTTGATGTAGCTTCAATCTTGAAGGGTCTTCATCACTTTTGAATGCTGAGATGAAGAATTGAAGTATCAATGCTTCTTGATGACAAATCAACTTCAATGCTTTGAATCTTGACACAATCTTGCAGTATCAATGCTATATATGAAGCTCAAAACCAAGATGTTTTGTATTGAAATTTCTTCAAAAGTCCAAGGAGGTAATGTTGTTATGGAACCAAATCTTCAAAAGTCCAAGGATGGAAATTGTATCCACAAAAAGCCATCTATTGGTGGAGTGAAGGCTAGAAAGTTCCTATGCTTTCATGGAAAGCTTGGCAAGATGAACTCTAGAAATTGAGGTTCAACCATTAAATTAAATCAATGGAAATCTCTACATAATGTAGTTAAGGATCATGTTGATAATGGATAGTCTTGGAATAGAAAAGCCAAAGTTTGGAAAATACTAGATAAAATATTGATTGGAAAGATGATGATCTCAAATACTTAAAAGACCAATTGAACCTTTTCAAAAAGACAACAACAGAAACTTGGGGTAATCAACACTTTGCTCACTATATGGTAATAAGTTCTTATATTTGTATGGAAAGAAGCTATTATGTTTCTTAGTTTTCTAGCTCGTATAAGATTTTTCAACTAACTCTCTTTGTTTTTTAAAAGTGCACCATATTTTATACAACCATGCTTCATATTTTATCAAATGATATGGACACCTATCTATCTAGTCAACCCAAGGCATGGAAAAATCACATTATCAAGCAAGAACAAAATATTTTAGGCACACAAGACATGAAGGAGATAGAGTCAAAGAAAACCATTTATTAAAGGTATTTGAATTGTTTTACAGACAAATTTGGCATAAATTCAAGCTTAAATATACAACCACAACATCTTTGGCAAAAACCATACCAATGGTTACAAAAAGAAGGAAAGAGGGATATATAAACTCTTGTACAAAGTGGAGGCTTTCAAAATGGTTACAAACAAAACAAAGAGAAAGCAAATGATGGGTTCCAAAAAACCCTTGATTCTTTAAGATCCTTTAGTCGATTTCTTTTGTAGATGAATCTTTGTCTTCATCCCAATCAATAAGGTCTCTATATTTTGAAAACTCTTGCTTTTCATAGCTTGGGAGAAGCTTCAAATCTTTTGCATCCCCTACATGGGAGAGTAAATAGGAGCTAAGAACTCCAAAGTATCTAGCTCTAGACCCACTTTGACTAGGCATATAGCCAAAAACTCTTATGGCTTCTTCCTTCACCAAAATTATTTCCTCCACTCCTCTATCAAAAACTTAAAATCCAATGACTTTGCAAATAGCTTTTAAAGCCATCATTGGAAAACTTGGAGGGTTTGAGAATCTATTGTGATAAATTATAATAGTTTTAATAGTAGGATACGTGGGACACATGGTGCACTGACAAACTCCTATTTGTATAGTTAGCAACCCATTGGAAGTTGGTGGAGAGAGTGTTCTTCACAACATACACTATTGAAATCATCAATTGGCATTACTATGATGATGGCACCACAATGATGCTTAGAAGCATGAGTTTTGATACCTTCTGAACTAAATACATTCCCCTCTATAGCGGATTGAAATCTAAATTCAGAGATGTCGAAAAGAAGGAAGTAGAAGAAATGTTGGCCAGAGAGTCCTCCAGAGACTAGGGCCCCTCTGATTCTATTCTGTTGAGCACAGACAAACTGGGTGGAGTTAACTCCCTAATGAATGATGCAATCAAGAGGCAAGCACTACAACAAGTCTAGAGGTACATGAGAAGAGAGAAGACAAAAATCAAAGCCGAGAACAAGCTAGCAACGGAAGTTTCCTTTGACACCCTAGTAACACTCTTTACAGAAGTCCCCATGGCGACTCAAGGTCCCCTTTCTAATGAGATCCATCTTGGAAATATTGATGACATGCCAGCGAATGTAGTCATATTTCCCATCTTTAAGGGAGAGTACAATGAAGACCCTAATCTTCATGTAGCAGAGTTTATGGTAGCATGTGTAGCTAACAATGCTAGAATCCCTGAGCATTGGTTGGCGATATTCTGTGCCGATTTCGAAGGCACGACATTTCAGTGGTATGAGAAACAAGTAGCATGAACTTTTGGCATATGGAAAGTTAGCCTTCCTCACTAAATTCAGGCATGAAGGTTTTGAAGTTTTTGAAGAGTGGATGCGAGAGGAGTTCATGAACCTAAGTCATCTTCTAGTGAATGGGTGGAAGCATATGTCTCTAGAATGGAATCCATATTGAAAAGATGTACCAACCATCATTTGGATGAAGGCATCCATAAGGGGGTTTTCCTTAGAGGCCTACAACCAGAAGTTCGCAAGTTTGTGGAATTGATAAGACTAGTCAACCTACAAGATGTAGTGGAAGGTGCAAGACTGTATGATGAAGTTGAAGCAAGGTTGTCGATGACATCAGGAAGAGGAATCCTACTTGCTCCCATGCTAGGAATGACATACCTACCAAATGTAGTCCCATGGACAGTTCCCTACCCCTATCCTCAGATGCAAACAGTGCCGCATTACAGTGCACTGAATCCACAGTGGCCACAGATGGCAGTGCCTCAAATGATGGTTCAACCACAACAACAATGGCCTCAAATAGTTCCCCCTATGGTGATTCAACAACAATAGTGGAACCCTAACAACTAGAACCAACAAACCGCAGTCTCATTAGGAGCTCTGAATCAGAACCAAAATTGAGGATCCTCTAGAGGATCAACTGAATCAGTTTATGCGGTGATCACAGAAGCTTCCCAAAACCCTACTGCAAGTACTCCATGAGGTGAAAATTTAAAGGAATATCTATCCAATTCAGTCGAAAGCATCAAGAAGGAGTTGATGGATGTGATCACACTACAACTATAGACGCTGAAGGTCAATACAACCAACATATCTAGTTCTATAAGAGGTGGAAGAGATGTGATGCAGTCTAGTACATGGTGTGGAAAGTGCTATCAAGCAGGACATTTAGCCACTGAATGTACTTGAAAACCAACCATTCATGGAGCTTTCTATTCATACTATTTAAGGAAGAACCATATGGAGAATATTTGCTCTCTAAAGGAGATGTATGAAAGAAGGAAGAAAGATGAAGAAGCAAGATTTAACTTGTTGGTGGAATCCAAAATGACAACGCAAGACATTGGACTAAAGCCTAGAGAGTTTGGTCCTAATTTTGGCCCAAGGAGATTTCCCTCTCCGAGTTATAGAAGACGACACTCTGGCAGTGGCTAGAGATCAGAGATGGAGTGTTACAAATGTGGAGAAAAGGGTCATATCTCACCAAATTGTCCAAACCCTAAAAGGTCCATGGACCAAAAACCCTTATGCAGTCGATGCAAAGGAGAAGGCCTCACTGCAAAAGACTATCCAAGTCCCACTCCTATAAAAGCCACTCTTGAGACTCAAGAGAAGATCCAAGCACCTGCTTCCAATTTGGTGGAATTGGAGGTTGCCACAATAACCCATGCAAAGAAAGGAGAACCTGCAGTTCTAAAAGAGAACATTCCCTCTGCTAAATCCGTGAAGTTTAATCTTCCCAAGGAGAAATAGAACAGTGCAAAGCAGAACAATGTAGTATAGAGCACTACAGAGCCACATAGAGCCATGGAGATAGTTACAAAGACAAGACCAGAGATCCAAGAGATAGAAGATGCCGAAGTACCTCCTGAAAGAGGAGAAGAGCTGTAGATATTACCGATCCTGGAAGAAAAAGGGGAGATAAAAGTGGGTGTTGCCCCATTCCCTAGCTGATTGGAAAAGCCCGTAGATCTTATCAAAGAATATGACTTGGTTAAATACGTAGACACCTTTAAACCTAACCTAACATTCTGATAGTTTCTGATGTTGTCTCCTAGTTGTCGAAAGAAATTCAAAAGCATATTGACAAGAAGAAGATGCCTAAGGATTGCTCCCTCCACAACAACCAAGTCTAACAAAGCCCCAGAGCCTGTGAAGGAAGTGGATGTGGCTAACGCCTTCCTGGATCTTAGAAACCTAGAGATTGGCATGTGGATTGAAGGATTTTTATTGTAGATGCATTGATTGATGAAGGCTCATCAATAAACATAATGATGGACGTGACAATGAAATATCTAGGCTTGCAAGGAATGCAACCTATATAGTGGCTTATCAGATTGGCAGACCCAAGTAGAATCAAGCCTTTGGGCATTCTCCTATATGTGAAGTTAACCCTTGCAGGAAGGGATTATTGGTTGACATATATGGTGGTTAAACCAAATTCTTACAGGACCTCATACCCTTTGTTGCTGGGAAGACTATGGCTTTTTGAAGCAAGGGCACGTATGGATTGGTTCAAAGAAACCTTAACCCTAGGCAGAGGACCCAACAAAGTGGTATTGAAATTTTATGGATCACAAAAAGGTAATGGATCCACTTCCATTGCAGTCATAATAGACACTTCTAACAAAGTAACAAATGGCACGTCAGGAGATGAAGAAGCCATCAAACAAATCTTTCCCAAGAAAATAGAGGCACAGTTCCTGACGGTGGGTATAGTAAACTAACTATCGAAATAAGCAAAGTCATTGTCAATGGGTGAATACCTCCCGCCTGAACTCGAATTAACTTCTGAAATCACCTCTGGCAGTGAGATAGAAGCATGGATGTATTGTTCTCCTTGTTACATGGCCATTAGAGCCACTACAATGTCTCTTCATAGCTCATCAGTGTCACTATCACTTTAGTGTTTACTTCAAGTCTTCAGTAGTTAATTCTTTAACTTCTTCTAGCTATTTTGAACTTATATTCCCAAGATTGTAAAACTTCCCTAAGTTGCATAATCATCCATCATCACACTTATAGAGGCTTGCCCATAAGTGGCTTTGTATGAGAGATATGAGAAAGATGTATGCTCTAGAAGCTCTAGGACGAGATGTCCAAAATCCCATAAGCACAAAGAAGAAAAGTGGGACTATCCAAGGAAGCTATAAAGACATGTACTTGGCACTCATTTCAAAAGAGTAGAGTACTATCATTTTGTGTCACTCAAGATTGTGTTTATGAGTCCAAGTTAATCTATCTTGGAACCTAATTCACTTGAGTTACAATTCTTTATCTCAATCATGTTTTATGTTTATAACCTCCATCCACCATAACTAGCATAGCTCAAGATCCATGTTTCTCAACATGGTATTAGAGCCATGGTGAGCTATGACTAGCTTCATTAGAATAGATTCCTTCTTTAGCCCTTTTTTATTATGAGTGGATAGTAGGAGTTGAACCTACCTTAAGGCCCTCTACCATTTCCATACCTTAGGGCCATTTTCTCAAGCTACGACCAAGAAAAGGCTGTGCCTCTCCCTTTAATCAAGAAAGGAGGAGGAGGAGAAGAAGAATCAGAAGAAGCAATAGAGGAGGATTAGGTGTGCTTTTGAAGTTCCCTAATTTGCAAACATCTCCTACGATTAGCATAGAGATACTTCATCATATCAAAAATTCAACATAGGAAACACAGAGATAATAAAATCTAAGGCACACAGAATCTCTGCCTAGTCAGTTAATGGCAGGTCTCACTTCGGCACCTCCTTGCATAGATTTTTCTTCTTCGGCTTCTTCTTTTGATCTCGCCCCATGCAGTAGATGCATTTGCTTTACTCTTCCTCCTCCATTGTTGCGCTTCCAGGCCTTAAAATGAACCTCAACATTGTTCAAGAAGTTTCTTCTTTTGTACTTGCCAGTTTTCATCATGACCAAGGATCATATGAGGTAGAGTGCCAGGGTCACAAAATGATGTAGTAGTTATAAACCTTGCATGAGTTACTGGAAGACTATGAATGCTACTGAGCAAAATAAGGATAGTTCTGGAAAGCTTGACTAGTAGTCGTCCATTCTCCAAGAATCAATGGCCAATTGATCTAAGGTCTAGTAAGTGAATCATCTACACTTCATCCTCATCTTCTGGGAATCTTCGGATCAAAGCTTGCATACCCACTAACCAACTGAGGGGGCCGAGGAACAAAAGTAGTAGGAGAGGGAAGAGGAACTGGGGAAAGAGGATGAAGAGATGGATGACTGGCCAAAGACCAAGCCACTTTTACCTAGGTTGTCAAGCCAACTCCTAGGAGTTGTTGTACTGAATAGGTGATATTGATAACAAATTTCTATGATTTATCCTAGCCTTCCTCAATATTTACAACACTCGTTTGTAGTAGTCAAACTAATCTAATATTGATAACAAATTTCTATGATTTATCCTAGCCTTCCTCAATATTTACAACACTCATTTGTAGTAGTCTAACTAATCTAATATTGAAAACTCTCCTTTCATTATCAAATCAACTTAACATTTCTAAACCCATAAAATCTAATTTTCTTTTAGAAAAATTTCCCTTTTTCAATGTTTGTATAACTTAATACTTTGTCAACACTTTTAATTTGCATAAAGTTAAACACATCATATTTTATATTAATAATATTCAAACAGATAACATTGAATTAAATTTTTAAGACCCCAATAACTTTTCATAAAATAGCCAAAACTGTGTTCTTAGGTTTTCTATAAAAGATTCCAATTTTTGTTGAAATTAAAAACATGATTTTTATCAAAAACTAATGTAATGTTAATCCAAAATAACTATTTTTTATTTTTAAGACATAGTAAAAATTTTCCAAAAATTAAAATATTTCTAAAAGTACATACTTCATAAAAAAAATCACATATCATAATTGTTTAACCAAATATTTTAGAAAAATTTATCTATATTATTTTAAAGCCATTTAAAGTATTTTTAATATTTTTTGATTTTTAAAATAGAAATCAGATCTACATAAATTCTAAAAACTATCCAAAGTTGAAATTAAGGTTCAAAGACATTTTATAAAAATTTCAAACCAAATAAATATTTATAAAAAATTACTATTTTTAAATGTTAAACGAGTTAAGACACTTACGTGAAATATGAGAATTGTATTTGTGTCTTTGGGAGCCCTTGTAAGAAGCTGGGAATAAGGACTTAGTGTAAACAATATTGATATTATGCCATGTCACACTGACATTGGTATAAAAGGAGAGGACATGTAAATTTTAACATCTTTTTGACACATTAACACAATTGCAGTCATTCTCTCCCATCTTGCTCACAGCTTCTATGGCTTCTCCCTCTTTCTTGTCTTTCTCTCTCCAAATCTAGTATTTCTCTCTCCTCGTCAGTCTTCTTCTCTCTCCTCCTGCAGTCTTTCTCTCTCTTCTGTAGTCTTCTCTCTCCTCTTTCTCTCTCTCTAGTTCACTCTCTGACAAGTGGTATCAGAGCATTGGTCTTTGATCCATTCTTTTTCTTCTATTTTCAGTCCTATTCTCCTCTATCAAAATCAAATTTAGATAAAAATTGTACAAGACAATGACTAGTGGAGTGCTGCAGATCATCTACAGTTAGTAAGAGACTACATCTGGAGATATCCAAGGTCTGATATGGCAGAGGATGGCTTAAGTGGCAGGTCGTCATCAAACTTCATGCAAAACAGGAGGTAACTAGGGTAAAGGAAGGTTAACCGGGCTTAGTTAGAGGTTAAACTCTAGTTACTTTTCAAAAGGGAGCTTCTCTTCTCTCTCTTTCAAGCTTTTGGTTGAAGCTTTCATGGTGGCTACCAAGAAATCTTCAAAGATCTCTCTCTACTGATCATCTTTCACTGCCAAATCATGGGGCAAAGATTCCTTGTCATGTGAGCTTCAAGAGGAGTATCCTGGTCATGTAATGATGCATGAAATAGGGCAGAATACAGCCCGAAAAATGTGCCAAAATTTGGCTGAATTCCCTGCTCTCCATCTCTGCTTGATCTGCTCCAAATATTCCACTGATTGATCATTTGTCTTGAAGCACTTCATCAACATCTATTACAGTGTTAACCCTCAAATGAACGAAGGTGGAAAATCCGAAAAAGCTAAAGCAGAAGACAAAGATAAAGGCTAAGGCAAAGAGAAACGGAAGACAAAGACGCACAAGGAGTTAACCCTTAAACGAACGAAGGTGGAAAATCCGGAAAAGCTAAAGCAAAAGACAAAGACAAAGGCTAAGGCAAAGAGAAACGGAAGACAAAGACGCACAAGGAGAAGAGTCCTAAATAAGGGAGAAAGGCGCACAAGGAAAAGCGCAAGTCAAAACTTTTGTAAAAGAGCGCAAGTGCATCATGGTTTAATTCAAGGAGCACCGGGCTCTCACCTGTGCAATTTGTAAATGTAGATGGGCGGTGGAAAGGGAGCTAGGAAGATAGAAGGACAATGGGAAAAAGGGCCTACGGCCGGCCATGTAAAAAAGGGAAAAAGGGGATGACCGCCGAAAAGGGATTTAGGGTTTTGTATATAAAGTTGAAAAGTGAATGAGAAGCTCATTCTTGTGTGTGGCCAAAAGCGGCTCTCCTCTTCTTTCTCTTCTTCTTGTTCTTGCTTGCTTGAGCTTGTGCTTGAGAGAGGGAGTGTGAGAGTGTGAGGGAGTGAGTGTGTGAGGGTGAGGGACCGTGGGGTGGAGAAGCTCTCCATCTTCTCCTCTCTTCTTCTCTTCTCTTCTCTTCTCTTATCTTGCTCGCGGCGATGGAGCTTGGAGCTTGGAGCGGGAGGATCGAGCTTGCTTGGAGGCAACTCGATCGGCATGAAGGTAAGCTCACTACACTCATAGGATCGACGACACATCAGCTAGGTGAGAGATAGCCATTAGAGCTTGCTTGAAATGCTTGAAAAAATAAGATGTCCATGGATCTTGGCGGTTGAGCGTGAGCTCCCACTACATTTTGGTTCCGTTTGCCGAGACCAACGGATTCAAGCTTGAGCAATTGCGCGCCTCATATCGAGCATCGAAGTAAGGGATTCATCCCCGAAATGGAGCTTGAGATAGGTAGAAAGTTTGGGTGTTTTTGATCTTCAAAAGAAGTAAGTATTTTGGGATATTTTGTTTGTTTGATGATTGGGAAACATGGAGAAATTATTTTAGTTTTTTGCTTTTGATTCTTGTTGCATTTAGTGTAGGTTAGGATTAGGAAATCGTACCGGAGAAGGGTAGGGTTTACTATTGCAAAACATGGCAAAAATCGTGCAAAAAATGGTAAAAAGATCGCTTGTGATGCCTAACATCGGCAAGTGAGTGATTGGGGGCATCAACACCATACCCGGGAAGGGATATAAGAGCCAAGAGGCCAAGGGAGAGCTCATTTGTGACCATTTTAGAGAGAGAGAGAGAGAGAGAGAGAGAGAGAGAGAGAGAGAGAGAGAGAGAGAGAGAGAGAGAGAGAGAGAGAGAGAGAGAGAGAGAGAGAGAGAGAGAGAGAGAGCCATCGCACGATTTGATCCGATCTCACCATCGACAAGCCTACCGCTCTATTCAGGTATATGAATCCCTTCCCCTATCCCCTTAGATAGGATCTGGAGGTTTATGCTTGCTATGATTGATTAAATCACAAGAATCGAGCAAAATCGACCTCTCACTATCGTCGTCGCGTCGCGTTTGGCCCGTCCGAGTGGTCGCTTCTGGGCCGAGTCCCAGAATCGACCCTCGGCCCTCTTTCGTTCGGCCCACTTGGCCCGAAACCCTAATTGGTCCCCTCGGCCGAGACCTACTCGGCCCATCCAAGTTGACCATTCGGACCATCGACTAATTCGGCCCTTGGCCCCTCCGAGCCAAACCATTCGAGCCATAGGATTCGGCCCTCGGCCGCGTGTCATATTCGGCCCGTCCGAGCCAACCTGTTCGAGCGACTTTGTCCGAGTTTGCGCCTCGGTCTGTCCGAGTGACCTCGTCTGAGTCACGAATTTGGCCCTCGGCCCGTTCTGAGTGACCCACTCGGACCCTGCAATTTGGACCACTGGGCCGAGTGTAAATTTTTATCAAATTCTCAGAAATTTGACCTGACCCGGCTAGAGCTCAGTAGCACAAACTGTCGAAAGTCCTTCTGACGCTCAGAACTTGATTCTGGCACATGGAATAGATGAAATCTTAGGGAGGAGCCGCTTAGCAGCTTGAAGTAGGCAACAGTGAGACCCAGAGACCTAGACGCAAAGCGCTGAGCAGTTAAAACCTGATTGGCGAAAAACAAACGAGGCAACATATTAGAAAAACCCTAAACCCCGAAATTGACCCCAAAGGCTACGTAGAGCTAAAGGCACATCACATATCTATCACTGGGCTGAAACTTAGAGCAAGTAGTTCAAAATTTGGCTAAACAGTCCTCCAAATTGCGCATGGTGTTTACCGTAACGGCCCTGCAGGTCGGGGGGATTGCCCCCCGGACCCTCGTAGAGGAGGCTCTGCCCCCTTCGCACCTCCCCCAAGTAGGTTGGAGAGAAAACATGCACCGTGACAGGTCCTCCAGATTAGACCCTAGTGTAGTAATGGCTCTATACGACCATGGATTCTCACTGACAAAAGAGCGACCAAAAGCCCATACCCGAACCGAGAGAAATAGAGACCCTAGAACCTCAATGGGCCAATTTAGCCAACAAGGGCAAAAAGGCCACACTGCAAAAACACATACGTGTTGCATTCGGACTGCATCTAGTCAAAGCGGAAAGCAACAACATCAAGCTACAATAGCGAGAATGACTAGATATGACAGTCCTGACAATAGATGCTCCTTGACCACATCTGGTCATGCAGTTGGGGACTCAATGGCATTTGTTAGAAGGCTTAAATTTACAAGCCAAGACCCGAAAGATGAAGACATAGTACCACCTGCTTATCTTAGGGTCAAACTCACCGCGAAAAGAGAACATACTATCGATGCTTTGATTGATGAAGGAGAAGATTTTAATGTCTTGACCTATGACGCATGGAACCTACTAGGCCAACCAAAGCTGACACCAACTAATGCAACTCTTAGCCCTTATGGGGGACACCCACAAGCACTCATAGGGAAGTGCAAAATCCTTGCGACAATTGAAACTGAAAGCTTGCCTATCATATTTCATGTTCCTCCAAATAGTGCTAATTGTGAGAAGGGAATCCTCCTTGGAAGACCCTTCAAAAGGGCGACCAAGTGTGAGGCCGACTATGTAGCACAAAGGATACACCTGACACTACCGGGTGTAAGGATAGTCATGACCTTTAGCAAGGGTGACCTCATCGAACCTCGAGGGAAAGGCAAGCAAGGTGCTGACATAACAATCAAGCCTGCTGATGAGAGCAAGTACTTGTTGGAAGAGTTAATACAAGCACAGGTCAAACAACGAGAACCAGTGATGAGTGAGACCATGCTTGAAACAAGAAGGTCAGGAGACAATGCCAAGGATGGCCTTTGGACTTACAAATATTGTAGAAGACCCCAAAAGAAGCCCAAGCCTTATAGACGAAGGCATCGATGGAGAGTCAATACAATGCCGCGATGGATATCCAAAGTGTTGCTACGTGCTCAAGGGTATTATGCAGGTAACCGATGGATTTGGATACCAAAACCCCCTGTTAAACCTCTTTTGTCGAATGAAGACCAGATCGGATCAAAAGCAACGAAGCACAGGAGGAAATCTAAGAGAAACTCTAGGTCTCGAGGCAAGAAACTAGACATGAGTGTTCGAAAGAAAGAGCCTCAGCTTAGCATGCTTAATAAGCAAATGTCATATGTAGCCATTGAGCGTGCACAAAAGCCATTCATGCCCAAAGAGCCTTTGATTTTCCAAGAGGATAACAGGCATCATAGGCACAATATTGCTCATGGCAAGGATGATCGCTGAACAAAGCAAATGGCACAATCGTCTAATAGCCTCGAGCAAATCATTCAGCGAGTGCCAAGTCCACCTAAGAGTCCTAGATCTCCTACATCCCCTTTTTCCAAACGGACATAGGAAGCACAACAGCGGTCGTCAATGGTGGCTGCTTACTCCCAATCTCTATCTCCATCAAAGCTTCCAAATATCCAAGAGGGGGGACATGACACTAGCCATAGCTCTCGGCCCAAGGATATGCCTATGTAACCCAATGTGACCAGATCAACTCATACTCAATCTACACAGATGAATGCTCAAAGGGAAACAAAAGACGCGACCACTTCCGATTGCCCTAGGGACTTGACACCGCAATCCACTAAGAGTAGCCAGCCCACTGGACTAGCCGCTACTACTTCTAATCGGGGATCACAACAGTCACAGCCCTTGGCTGTGACAATGCCCCTTGCGGAACGTGTCCTTAGTAGTTTACCTGTGAAGGAGGTGTCGCAACCAACTTCCTTGACAACTCCAGCACTTCCAAAGTGCCTAAAACCTAGGCTGGAGGAGTTAAACACATGGGAATTGGATGAAGAGCTAGACTCTTCCAAAAGGGAGACAGTTGTACCCTCACAACTTGGCGAGGCTATTCAGTAGCCACGGCTATGTCCCATGAGGACACACTAGAGAAAGGAAATGCTGAGGCCCAACCAAGCACATCAACGGTTGACCTAGTCCAAGGTCCTGAGTCGTTGAGAGATGCACCTTCACTGACCAAGAAAAGAGGAGAAAACAGCAGAAACAACAACAGTTGCAGGTGGTTGTGGACACCAAGAACATTGAGACAAAGGGTGCTGGAGAGCTGATGAATAAAGTACCGAGTCCATCCACCAATGAACCCATTGATGCCTCTCCTAATAGCGGTGAAACCTTAGACACATCTGTGTGCTCTGAAAAATCAAAGTAGTCGTTACCATCAATGGCTGCTTGCAACACTTAATCCACCAAGAATAGAACTTGCATTGACCAATCAAGAGTGGATATAACACTGTCACAACAGGGTGACAAACCTATACCAGTCACATCGAAGGAGAACCATGATGCAATAACGAAGCCTCAGGAGAAACATGGAAACCCCAAGAGGATAAGAAATCCTAGCATTGGCCAAACTTGCGCGTCTAGGCCTGAGCCCCTAGCTATGCTAAAGCCCATGAAAACTCCTAGAACCTTACATGAGATAGCAACCGAGCAAGCCCTCGTTGAACATAGAAGTGTCACAGAGTGCTTAACTGAGTTGGATGCTAAGCTCAAAGTGTTCGCACGTGTCTATGTCCTGGTAGACATGTACGCATTTCCTAAAGAGTAGCTCAAAGAATACTTGCCATTTTCCTTATCTTGGGAAGAGCAAGAACATCTTGGCGAGCACTATAACAGGCTCTTGTATGAACGCATGCAACTCATCTCTGGCGAGGAAGTCAACGGACTGCGCTTAACTGCCACATTCAATGATGCGCTCTGCCAACCAAATCTCTTAGAGATAGAGCAACTAAAGCAACTATCAGAGAGCCGAAGTCAATTTGAACAGCGTTGGTGTGAAAATTGCGTTGGCCGAACTAGGAGCCCAGATCATGACAGTCTCAGAGGAGTGATTGGCCAAATGGCAGTCTTAAAGAGACCCAACCTATGTGGCACCAACTTCCCTTTGAGTGTTGAGTGCCATTCGAGGTGTGAACTTAGCTGAACCTAGCCAAGAGAACTCTCTATTTGATAAGGTTCTCACTGAGGAGGAGTTACATGTTGCCAGTAGACTCGGACAAGGTTCCATGCTACTCAATGTTGCAAAATATCTATCGGTATTGAGTAAGTTGCCACGAGTATTGGATGTGTGTGCCACACTCCAGTACAATCTAGAGTACTACAATTCGCTTTTATCCTCATGAAGTGACATGGATTCATGGATATGTATGTAAATAAATAATGACTTTTGTGACCCTGTATAGACACTATCAACACACACAAGCAATAATAGTCAAGCGCAGGGAGAAGAGTTGGGGTCAACAGGCTAAGCTCGTCAGGTCCTCCTCTCACCACATATTTAGAAGTTGTGTGACCATTTCCACCTTCGGGCGGAGGGCATGCACCCCTCATTACCACCATAGGAAGCCCTGACCAACATCTTTGATGGTGTAGACAGGGTGCAGTCCCTTTCTATACACCTTTTTCCCTTTCTGGTCTATCCTTCTGAGGATGAGCCCTGCCCCAATCCATGACCACCAGTCCACGTAACTTAGCATGAGCCAAGATCTGCTAATGGCTGGAGGCTAAATGAACATCATCATGGGGGCCATCCCTCTACAACAAGCACTGCATGCCTCACCCCTCCCCTTCTCATCATATGCGCTTGATAACCCACACTATAATTCCTTACATGCAAATGGTTTTATCCTGTATCAAGGCCTAATCCTTGTTTTGCATCTTGCAGGTCCCCCTACGAGGAAGACATGGAGCACCTAGGGCAACTGGCTTGCAAAGACGCTCTCTGCTATCGACGGGAACATGCAGTACACGCCCCCTTCACCGGAGCGCTACGTGCCTACCCTCAAAAGGTATGCAAAGAAACGAGGCCCCAAGCGACACCGCCCCAGACGTAGGTCGAAGAATCCCTAGGTCAGGGGAGTAGAAGCTCAAAGAAGCACACAAGGGGTGGCAACACCGGTTGTGCAAGTCCCCAATAGGCGCTCGGGCACTAGGTGCTCAAAGGCTGAAAGGGCAACTCGAGACAAGGAAGAATTCGATGCATTGTTCAAAAGCATCTTGGAAATGGTCGTGGCCAGAGACTACACCATTCAGGTCTCGGCCGACATCTTCCCTGCCCAACCTCACAGGAGCCCTTCACCAGTAGAGCCTCAATCGCCTAACCACTCGGACTCACCCCACCTTGTGCAAATCGAGTAGTCCCTATGATATACAAGCAGCTTAACAAGCCATCCTACCATAACTTTTTGTCTTTTGATGATTAAAGGGGCAGGCTCCCCACTTGTACATACTACAAGCACTGGAATAGGCATTGCAATCAGCATCATAGCATTTTGAAAAGTTATATCTTGACATGATTACATTTGTTCGTTGTACTTGACGCATGCGACTTGCATATACTCTCATGAAGTGACAAGTGGATGCAGGATGACACAGGTCTTCGTGCAAACGTGTTCAATGCCCAAGTCACCGTACGACCACCAACCGCACAAAGAACCGCAACAAAGCCAGGCTGCCGAACGTGAAAAATCACCCTTGCGAGTGGCCACATCGCACGAACCAAAGCATAGTCATGGGCTAGGCTCTCTTCTTGGGTCAAGCTCTACAATGAGCTCACGACGGTTGTTACCTCAATTGTACCAACATCACAACAACGGCTTCTCTAACAACGAGGCTAGGGCACAATCATCACTGTCATATCCATTTCCTGAGCCTTCGAAGCTTGACATTTCCCAACCCATTGAAAGGCTGATAGCCTCAACATATTGCAATGGTTGTACTCAAGCAGGCAAAAAAAAAAAGAAAAAAAAAAGAAAAAAAAAAGAAAAAAGAAAAAAGAGAAGAACGAAAAGATAAGAAGCACCCACGATCACAGCACCGCACCTAGGGGTCCTCAAATTAGGTGCGTCTAGTGACCTTGGTCGGTTGGCTCCGTACCTAGTCCCCTAGCCCCCTAGCATCACCCACAATAGTTCAGGGCACATCAAGGGCAAGACAGACCTAGGGAGCTTGTCTCGCCTATGGTTAGACCTGTCTCCCTAACCCATTCACACAATTCCCTCTTGTACTTTGCCTTAATACCATTGCAATCAATTGTGGTAAGCACTGCACGAATGGCCATGAAAAGTACACTATCCTCATCACACAGGCCCAATGTCTACCAACTACCGATAGTGCAGTATCCATGTGTTCTATTATGTTACGTCATGCAATCACAATGCACAGGATGTCGCATACACCTTCACGTGTACTTCTTCCCACCATGAACGACTTTGCTTCATCCACACGTTGTTATGAGAAACCAACATGCGGTCTTCTACCTACGTAATATCTAAGTATGCACAAGCACTCACATAATATCTGCACCAAAGTATATACACAGTTTGGGTCCTCAAGTGCAGGACAATACTCTCAGCTTGCTTGGAGTTCGACTTGTCACCCAAACTAATTAAACTATGTCTTGTGCACGATAAAGAAGACTAGCACTACCCCTAGGGAGAAACCACCTATGAGAGGTTTTCCATTGCAGGTATTGAAGACTCCAACGAAGGTGTCATTCACTCTTCATTAACACTCAACTCTGAATTTCTATCCTTATTACCTTGTAAGCCTGCCAAGAATCATCATGTACAGAATCCCCAACAAACTGCCACTTGTACTCCATCAGTGCAACCCCCCAAAAAAACAGCCCTACCACCAACTCCCATTGCCCTACCACCTACCACTTAACCCACCAACATGCCCCAATGACCTTCCTCCCCACCACTACCAACACTTTGCCATGGCAACCACGGACGTCCTTGCCACCCACGTCTTTGGTGCATGCTAACTCCTGCTACCTACGATGGTTAGTGCCATGGGACTGGCACTCGTCTAGGAGGGGGTAATGTTAACCCTCAAACGAACGAAGGTGGAAAATCAGGAAAAGCTAAAGCAGAAGACAAAGACAAAGGCTAAGGCAAAGAGAAACAGAAGACAAAGACGCACAAGGAGTTAACCCTCAAACAAACGAAGGTGGAAAATCCGGAAAAGCTAAAGCAAAAGACAAAGACAAAGGCTAAGGCAAAGAGAAACGGATGACAAAGACACACAAGGAGAAGAGTCCTAAATAAGGGAGAAAGGCGTAAAAGGAAAAGCGCAAGTCAAAAATTTTGTAAAAGAGCGCAAGCGCATCATGGTTTAATTCAAGGAGCACCGGGCTCTCACCCGTGCAATTTGTAAATGTAGACGGGAGGTGGAAAGGAAGCTAGGAAGATAGAAGGACAATGGGAAAAAGGGCCTAGGCTATGGTCGATCATGTAAAAAAAAAGAAAAAGGGGATGACCGCCCAAAAAAGATTTAGGGTTTTGTACATAAAGTTGAAAAGTGAATGAGAAGCTCATTCTTGTGTGTGGCCAAAAGTGGCTCTCCTATTCTTCTTCTTCTTCTTCTTGTTCTTGCTTGCTTGAGCTTGTGCTTGAGAGAGGGAGTGTGAGAGTGTGAGGGAGTGAGTGTGTGAGGGTGAGGGACCGTGGGGTGGAGAAGCTCTCCATCTTTTCCTCTCTTATTCTCTTCTCTTCTCTTCTCTTATCTTGCTCACGGAGATGGAGCTTGGAGCTTGGAGCGAGAGGATCAAGCTTGCTTGAAGCTTGCACTTGGATCGTGGAGCTACCAGAGTGTGCAGGAGAGGAGGCAACTCGGTCGGCATGAAGGTAAGCTCACTACACTCATAGGATTGACGGCGCGTCAGCTAGGTGAGAGATAGCCATTAGAGCTTACTTGAAACGATTGAAACAATAAGCGGTCCGTGGGTCTTGGCGGTTGAGCGTGAGCTCCCACTACATACAGCAACTCTTAGATGGAGGAGAACACTAATCATCAACTTCTTTGTTCAAAACCCTAAAACACAGCAGCGCAGCCATAGCCACGATCTGGAAGCTCAAATTTCTTCAAATTTTAGACGTTCTCGACCTCCAAGGCTTCTCTAGTGCTATGTACAAGTCGGATAGACTCCAAGATTGAAGACATTGAGGAGATTTCAACCCGTGGAGGACATTGGAGCTCAAATGGAAGGATTATTTTGGGGCTTTTCTTCAAGAGGCTTGAATCTTTGATATTCAAGTGTAAGGCCGGGCATTGATTCTTCACGGATTATATCATATTGGAGCTTGTATGGACTAATTCTATGGAGATTTTAAGCTTTATGATGGATATATGGTGGAATTTGAAGAATTCTTCCATTAATGGGATTGGAGTTGACATCTACCATATTCTTCAAGCTTAATTGAGGTATTTCTTTTACTAATCTCTAAAATCTCTCAATAATCCATTTGCTATTGCTTTTTCACTTGTTGATGGGAGACTATTGATCAATTAATTCAGTGAATTGATCAATAGATCAGAGATTAGTGTTAATTTTCATTGATTTCAGCCTATTCCATTGAATTTCATCTTGATTCAATCATTACTTCATCATAGACATCATTTGACAAGCTTGATGCATAACCTTGATTTGTTTTGGATGAATTCTTTTGCCCAAGGTGAAATATTGTACAAGGGTAAGTGCTAAAGCAATCAGTGAGTCACTGAATTGCATTGGTAAGACCCTTCCCCTATAACACCATATTGGGGAATATGGGAATTTCCCATAAGTTTGGTACACATGGTCAAATCTTTGGATTTGTCATAACTTGAACACTATAACTCCAAATGAAGCGCTCTATAGCTCAATAGATTCCATTTTTCAAGAGCTTTTTAATGATAGGTCACACCATATGGTTTTGAGAAACTTGTGGGCATGTTATTCGGGTGCCACCTTTTTAGTATTCAAAAAATGGGAATTGGGAGATTCCCAAACTCGCTAATATTGTGTTCTATCCAAAATTTCAAGATTCCATTCAATTGCATCTCATGAAAGGTTGAATGAATAGTTTAGAAATGCATCTCATGCTGATTGATTAGATTACTAGCTACTGCCATGTTGATATATCCACCGAGGAAAAAGGTGGATGTCAGGGGAGATAGTGGGACAAAAGAGAGGTGATCCTCCCTTACTATCAAAGATCCTGAAGGGGTGCAACCAGCCGACCCGGGGGGAACTTTGCCCACCTCTCGGTGATTCGAAGCCCATGTAGGGAGCCTGTCATGCCGTTTTATCCCTCACACAGGTACAGAGAGTGGAGAAATGAAGATTGAAGACTTTCCAACGGCTCAAGTACCTACAGGTTCAAAAGAGGGTAAAATAGGGTAAAACAGAAAATTTACAGGGCACTTACAGGGTATTTATAGGTGGTTACAGGTACACCCTTCATTACTAAAGTACAGGTGCAGGTACTACAGGGTACCTACAAGTCCTATCCAGCCTTCTACAGGGTTTGGTAACCATTTGGGGTTACTATCTTGCATTATAGGGTCAAAATAGGGCACTTACAGGTTTAGACAGGGTGCAGGCCTGGACAGTTTAGACTCATAAATCCAACTACAGAATTTTCTATCCTAAATTTATTTTAGCGTGCTATAACTCATCTCAAAGAGGGAATTCTTGTCTTCAATTTGAACTAAAGAGTTTTGAAATCGTAGTTCCCTAGCAAAATTTATAGCCGTTTTTCTGATAGGGGGTACTGCATGACTGCACTATTATGGCAAGACGTAAGGGTAAAAATAAGGGCCAGGAAGATTATGCTTAGCAAATCAGGGATTTCATGTTAGATATTACACCTTAAGAGAGCCTTGAAGAGCCTCAACAACAAGGGGAAGTTAGTATACTCAATAATACCTTGTGTGCTCATGAACGAAGACATAGGGAACGACATGAGGCCATATTATCACGAATGGAGCAAATGGTTTTATTTACTAATCAAACGAAGTCTTCCATTGAGAAGTTGGTGGATTCAACGACTCAAACAAAGGCTTATATTGATAAGTTGGTGGAATTTAATGCTCAACTTATGGCACAATTCTCCCAATGGATGCAAATGCAAATGGGATCAAAAGAAGCTAAGGAGAAAGCTTATTCAAACAGTGAGCCTTCAGTTCCACTTCAGTCATCTAACCAAAATGGTCATGGACATGGGATTATTGGAATAAGAGGTATCCCAAATATCTAGTATGAAGTAGGAGAGGCTTCACAATGGCATGATGACTATTTGGGCAGTTTGAATGGAGCTAATTCTCAAGCTTTTGGGCTGAATACTCAAATTCCTAGGGGTTCTCTACCAACAGGAAGATTACATAGTAATTCTCAGCCACGTGTTGGGAGATTTCCATCTCAATTTAAGGGTTCCATACATGGTAATCATGATCAACCTTTTTTGGGACAACAACCATTCCATAAAAGAGAGCTAAAGAACAAGATTATTCTAGCTAAATTTAATGGTCAGTCATCTTCACCATCTAATTTAGAGGAGCGGACCTCTAAGATGGAATCCTACTTTGACATATTCCCTAAAACTGATGATATGAAGATTCATTTTACTTCCTTGCATTTGGAGGGATTTGCCCATACTTGGTGGAGGTATATAAAAAAAGAAAACATACTTGTAGAGAATTGGGAAGCTTTCAAGGCACTTATGGCTGAAGTATTTGTCTCTCCTCTTGAAAAAGAGAAATTAGTACGGAGATGGTATGGTTTGGAACAAAGGGGCCTAAGTGTAAGAGAGTACACTAACCAATTCCTCAACCTAACCATGTATGTGGAAAGAATCAGTGATGAGTCTAAGCTCCATTATTTTATGTATGGTTTAGAGCCATCTTTATCAGCTGATGTCATGGCACAAAATCCTACTTCCCTCTTTAAGGCTATTGAGCTTGTGGAGTGCTATGGAAGAAAGTATAGAAGAGAATCTTCATTTCAGCCTGGTTTTGGACAACCAAGGATTGTTTTTAAGCAGGGGCAAGTTGGTAACACTTATGGCAGCAATCATGTGCCAAATGGGAGCTTACGAGTACCAACTTATCCTCCATTTAATGCTTCTAGACCTCAAAGTAATTTTAGGACAGCAAACAATCCAAGAGTTGATTTAAAACAAGGGGACAACAAGCCTAAATCCATTTTAGCTAATATGAATCCTAAATCTATTCCTATGGATCTTTGTAAAGAAAGAAAGGAGAAAGGCTTATGTTTCAAGTGTGGGGAAAAGTATACACCTGATCATGCCTCAAAGTATGTATACAAAAATGTCAAACCCAAGATTCAGAGTGTGTTAGTTTTTGAGGATTTTGAAGATGACATGGATGAAGCTAATGCAATTGCACTTAATGCTGAAAATGAAGATCTTGAGGAAGAAGTTGGGCAAGAGTACTTCTATGATCCAGCCGACTCTTTTCCTTTTGATCCAGGTGGAAGCGTTCCATTTGATCGAGGTGGGACTTGTTATGAGCGGCTTGTTGTCGCTAATTGTTCTATTTCTATGGATGCTTGGACAGGATCTAAGAGCCCTAATACACTCCGTATATATGAAGGGAAGCCCTAATACACTCCGTATGTGGAAAGCCAGTGTTCATTTTGATAGACAGTGGCAGTACTCATAGTTTTGTGAATAAGTCCATCATGGACAAGCTGAATTGTATTCCCATAGATTTACAATAGTCCATTAGAGTTCAAGTGGCCAATGGTGAAGAGGAAATCAGCACACAGATGTACCCACCACAGGTTTCTTTACAGTTGGCTGAAAATTTTGAAGAAAAGGTAAACTTGATCACTTTGGAAATGGGGCCTATAGATATTATACTCAGTTGTGATTGGTTGATGACATTAGGCAGGATCACTATGGATTTCTCATAGTTGTATATGGAGTTTATCTTCAATGGACAGCTTATCCATTTACAGGGAATTCCTAGTAGATCAGATTTTCAGCTTATTACCATTCAACAACTCAAAAGGGAGTACAAGAGGTGCTCACAAATATTTGTTTTGCATTTCCATTCTTTCTAACTCTTCTTTCCCATGAGGATTGCAGACCTTACATTGCAATGTAAGCTGGGCAATGTAAGGTGAATCTTAAGAATGCAGATCCTTCTCTCCCATCTTGCTCACAACTTCTATGGCTTCTCCCTCTTTCCTGTCTTTCTCTATCCAAATCTAGTCTTGCTCTCTCTCCTCGTCACTCTTCTTCTCTCTCCTCCTGCAGTATTTCTCTCTTCTACAATCTTCTCTCTCTTTATCTCTCTAGTTCATTCTCTGACAGCCCTGTCCTTTGCAGTCCAGCCAAGGAGAGTCTATCCAATCGTTCCCAATGGTGAGCTCATCATTTCCCCTCTCCCAAGAGATCCATTGGCCAATTGCATTGTTGCCATAGAAATAGCCAATTGTAACTCTTTTAAGACTTAATCTTGATTAAGTCCAAGCTTACGAGCTTAGCTTCTACGGTTTTATGTAGATGACTAAGAAAGAAGAGAAGAGAAAAGCTCCAAAATGGAGGTAGAAAGAGAAGACATGGTAATGGATATGGGATAGGCATTGGCTTCAAATCTCTCTTCTTGCCCTCTTCAACTTCAATTGTTTCTTCAAATCCTCTTGCTTGGATGGCTTGAATTGATGGTTCTTCCTTCAGGATAATCGCGTCCCCTTCTTGATGACGGCGCCCTCCTTCTTCTTTAGTTTGCTCTCTCTCCCTCTTTATAGGATGGTACCCCCTCCTCTCTTTCTCATGACTCTTTAACTTCCACTAGCTCCTGCCCTTCCTCTTCTCCAATTGGCCTTTGGAATTCCTCTCCCTTTCCTTTTCCTCTTCCACTTAGCCTTTTCCCCTTCTCCTTCACCTCCCACTATGATGTGCTCCCTAGGATGAGGGCACCCTCTCCTTGAGCATAACCTTTTCAAATCCACATGACATCATGTAATATTTTTTCTTTTAATTGCGTTTTAAAAAAATCATTTCCTAACCTTTAGAATCATAATGCATAGAAGAACACCCCCCTTCTCTTTCAACTAGCATCCTCTCTTACATAATATTTTTTGTTAAGCTAAAATGTTAGCTACTTTTCCACCTTCCTTATACGACTACCCCTCTTGCATTTTTACCTATGAGGTTGCCATTACCAAAATGTTTCCTCTCCTTTGCTCATATTAACTCAAATACTCATGGTTCATTAATTATTATATCCATGTCATTAACTCCCCTTACTCGAAAATAATCCCTTTTGATTAGATAAAACTATCGAATTCCACTTGGTATTTTCCTAAGTCCATCCTCTAGCACAAAACTCCTTCGAACTAGGATTTTCCACTTGTCAGACTGTAGAGACATGTTATCCAAAGATGAAATTACAATTGCATTTGCATTAAATTAATGTGAAAAAGTTGGTAACAATGTGCCAATTGTATACAATGTTGCTAAAAAAAATTTCAATGTTAGGCATTGTTTCTAGGTGTTGTCAATCCTCGTCTTCTAGGAATCTTCTAATCAAAGCTTGCATACCCACTAACCAACTGAGGGGACTGAGGAACAAAAGTAGTAGGAGAGGGAAGAGGAACCAGGGAAAGAGGATGAAGAGATGGATAAGAAAAATCATAAAAGAAAGAATGTGCAAAAGAGGGATTAGCTAAGAACTTTGGAGAATTTATTAAAAATGATGTTAATAAATAGGCCGAAAAAGTGGAAGGAATATTGATAGATGGAGAAGGACAAGATGGAGAATGGAAAAATATTCGATCCTCAATAAAAGAACACTGAGTGAAAATAGGAATTTGAGGAGCACCTTGAGCTTGAAAAAGAATAGGTAAAATAATTGGTGCGTTAGATTTATAACAGGAAAGATAAGTGTCACATCTTTGGGCCATCTCTTGATAATAAGATAAGCTAGGAACTGATGCGGATTGACGATGGTAAGCATTAAAAAAAGATGAATCAAATGGAGATTGTATTGAAAGGTGGGCTAAGAGGTCCACCCTCAGTTGGTTAGTGTTTTGCACATGCATAAAGGCTTTGTTTTGTCTAATTCAGGATCACAGAGTCAATCATTGTATTCCAAGAGAGTTTAGGGAAATCAACCATTTTAGAAGAATAGGCTTGGAACATTTGATCATTCTGCAACTCCAAATATCTAACATATAATGTAGCTTCTAATACTACATCCCCTACGTACTAAGCTAAATCTTCATCATCTGTGTAACATGCCTGCCTATCGACTATCCAAGCACATTTTAGCGGTCCATCAAGAAACGAATCTAAATGTCGCTGCTCGGCACTCCCATGGAATGTTCCAGGGTTCGTCACCTAGAGTTTCCCAAGTCGGCCTCGCAACGGAACGTTTGCGGCTGATAACCCAGTAGGATCAACCTGAAATCTAGGTTCCTAGTGGTCAAGGTCTCTTGACACCATTTTAACATCGAGTTTTGGAAATACTAATTTACACAGAGATACCCAGTCCGAAGCAGATCCATACCACACTTGGTTCAAGGAGAATGGAAAACGAGAGGGATGCACTGCTCAGCCTCTATGCCTGTAGGGCATAATCCCATTCTAGTACCCTAAAATGGCATGAATCGAGTCCTAACTTAACAATACCTAAAGGTCGCTGACATTGGTAAAACCTTGTGAAAAGCCTCCCAATTCTCTAGGACCACCCTACCGTAGGACAGACCCGTTAGGGATTCCACCCACCCGCTTCCCTTGATAGCTTTAGTTTTCTAATTATGTCCTACCACATTTATGTGCGATACTTAAAAATCAGCTTCCTTAATTAAGCCTTTTAGGGAACATGGTTTGTTCGCGTAATTTATGTCATAGACACGAATACAGAGCAAGCAGTCCTTTGACAAACAACTCAAACAGGTTCCTTAACTTATCCCAAGTTAATCTTTCTCTCCTACCCATACGGGAGAATTATATATCCCCTTCTATGTCCAACAGAAGTACCCGGTCCAAATCACATGGCACCATAATTTACATCCATTATCTAGAATAGGATCTTCCAAGGCCACCAACGTTGGGCTCATAGCAGTCTTCACCTCCGTTTCGGACTAGGCAAGGGGTGTCCATAGCTCCAATGATCCCAAGCGACCTAGGAGTGAGACACAACTTTCGTGGTTGGCCTTTTCACCACTTGATCTTTGGCCCATGAATTGAGCAGTGCCCTCTCTCGGGTTGAAATGAGGTGTGACCTTGGAGATGATCCACCCACTCAAAATATTCCTCCTTAATTATTCCAATTAAGAATCAAGCACAACCAAGGCAATCAGTCTAAAATCATCTTCCAAGAAGACATTCCTTTATTCCCCATGGAAATTTGTATATTTCAATCTCAAGATACTTACAAGTCAAATTTTATTTCAATAACCAAAATAAAAGTAAGTTTATATATGTATTAAATAAGTACTATTTTTAATCTCTCTATATTTTATTTATATTACATAGATATTATTTAGTTTAATAAGTTTATTAAAAAGCAAACCTGATTGATATTCTTATTGAATAGTTGTTGACTTTTCACAACCACGTAAACATTCCACGAGCACAAATTCATCACATGAGGCAGTATTTGTGTAAAATCCATGAAACCTTAATTTCATAGGAATTTGCAAATTTGCCACATTACGCAATACTAGCATGTGGTTGGTCACCCTTGCAATTTTCATTTCTTTTAATGAACTAGGGAGAGTTTCTTTTTAACCCCCAAAAAATGTTGCAAAATTAAGATATCTATGTTATTTTGCCAAAATTCACTATGAATAATAATTTTTATTTTATTATGGATTTTATCTATTTGCCACATGATCGTGACTTGTTGCACAAGTGCATATGTGGTGTGGCATTGGTTGCATTATGCTTGGTAGATAAATGGGAAAATAACAATGTGCTTTGTGATATGGCAAGTGAAGAGAGAAGCCTAAGTGGAAGCACGAGCGGGCAGAAGCAAGAAAGATGCAAGCTATGGAGAGAGAGAGAGAGAGAGAGAGAGAGAGAGAGAGAGAGAGAGAGAGAGAGAGAGAGAGAGAGAGAGAGAGAGAGAGAGAGAGAGAGAGAGTGTGTGTGTGTGTGTGTGTGTGTGTCAAGGTATGAAACTTCAATAATCACAATGTGTGACATGCCTTTCCTTATTCAATAGTCACTAAAAGAATAAAGAATAAAGTGATATTGATGGATACTTGCCACATGTAGCGTACAAGTTCACGGTCATGATGTATGTAGTCAATACATGGTGGTGTAGGCACAAGCACCTTTATCCCCAACAACAACCTTCCACTTAAAGGCAAATGTGCCTTTAACAAGGAGAGAACAAGAAAATTGTGACAAAGTGAAAATGTACATAAAGTAAAGTAGGATGAGGAATAGACATCATCTCAAGAACGTGTTGAGAAACATGGATCCTTGAGCAAGGTTTAGCTATGGTGGTTGGAATTCAGGACAAGAAGCATGATGACTTATAGTATTACTCGAGTGAATTAGTTTCCAAGATTAATTAACTTGGACTCATAAACACAATCTTGAGTAGACATGGACAAGACTAAAAGTACAAAGTACAATAGCATTCTCATCAAATGATTGTCAAGTACATTCTTTTATAGTTGCAAGATTGTACCACTTTTCCTCACTATGCCTATGGGATACAAGGCAATTCTTCTAGGCTGTTGCATATCCCTTATCTTACTACTCCATACAAAACAGCTATCCTAGGAGTGTGATCACATAATTCTCAAAATCTCTCCTCAATCACAACCATAAAAATCATTGAGTATACATAGGCTATCATGAGTAGAACCTTGCTAAGTATAGACATGGAAAAAAACAACCATATAAATCTAGAGGCCATCATAAGGCCTCACTAAGTGTGCAAAGGCTGTAGTGCATAGGTTACATGAGGGTTACAAGATTTATGATCGGAGAATAAATGCAAGTACATACAAGGCTTTAAAAAGTCGGTTTGAATAGTAAGTATAGAAGGAGTGATAGGCTTGTCCTTCTACTCTTGAGTGTCTTCTTCTTCTTTTTCATGGTCTTCTTCTTCTTTGACAGCTACAAGGTAGGCCTTCTATGATCTTTTCCTGGTGTGGGAGCTTTTGCTCAACCGCCAAGACCCACGGATCACTTATTGTTTCAAGCGTTCCAAGCAAGCTCTAATGGCTACCTCTCACATAGCCAATGTGCCCTCGATCCTACGAGTGTAGTGAGCTTACCTTGATGCCGATATGAGTTGCCTCCTCTCTCATGCACTCCAGTAGCTCCATGATCGTAAATGCTAGCTTAAGCATGCTCAAGCCTCCTCCATCTCCAAGCTCCAACCGCCATAGCCGCACGTGCAAGAGAAGGAAAGAGAAGAGAAGATGGTGAAGAGCTTCACCCCCTTGATCCCTCACTCCTACTCACTCACTCCCTCACACTCACAATCACTCCCTCTCTCAAGAGCACACACAAGCAAGGAGAGGAGAAGAAGAGAAGAGCTCTTGTTGGGCACACACCAAAGAATGAGCTTCCATTCACTTTTTGAACTTTATATATACAAACCCTAAAACCCCATGGGCACCCATCCTTTTTTACATGACCGGCCATTGTGGCAAGGTCCCTTTTTCTAATACCCTCTTTTTGCTTCATGCCCTAGACCTATATTCAACTATTCTTTTACAAGTGGCACAGGAGGGAGCCTGGTGCTATTTTACAAGAATTTTTGGAGTTTTTGAGGTGTGGTGCCTTTTATTTAAAGCTACGCTTTTGACCCCGGCTTAGCTTTGGAGACCATCTGCATGTCCTTGCTCCTTTTCCATCTTCTTTCTGCTTTTTCATTCGTCTTTCCGCCTTCTCGGCTTGGGGTTAACATTACCCCCCTCCGAGACGGGTGCCAATCCCATGGCACTCTCGTCGACTGTTGGTGTTTTAAGAGGCAGTTGGCGGAGCAGTCATGTGAGGGCAAGGCAGCATTCATGTAGACTTGGGTGCTTGTGGAAGCGTGGTAGTAAGGTTGGTTGGAGAAGTAGCGAATAGCTAGTGGTTGACAGGGGCCTCTAAAGCTAGTGGGTGGGCGTGTTGGTGGTGCTTGGAAGGACAGGGGGTGGTGCTCCACCTAAGGAGGGGGTAACTATCATAGTGTGCAGTGCAAGTGGCTCAGGGTGACAAGTCTAACCATAGGCGAGTGGCCTTCCTAGGTATGTCCTGCCCTTGATGGGCCCTAAGCATGAAGTGGGGGAGCAAAAAGGGCTAGGGGTTTAGGAGCAGAGTCGTTCGACTGAAGCCATCGGGCATGCCTAACTTGAGGATCCCTAGGTGTGGTGATTGTGCTTTATGTGGTACTGAGTGCTTGTGGAAGTGAGTTGTTTTGTTTATTCCATGCGTAAGGATCCACCTGCGCAGTGTGCTTCTTTTTTTTTTTTTGTGGTATTACACTAGGAGAACGACAACTGATATCTAAACTTCCTTGTTTGATTGAGGCGGAGAAGGGGGTCGGATGGACTTGCTAAAAAATTGACGGCTTTGCATGTACCCTTTGAGGTTCATGCGGACGTGGAGGGAGGTGGTGGAGAGGAAGGGATGGTTGCACCTAGTAAACTGGCTGCTGTTCATATCTTCTAGGAGAGCTAGGCAAAAGGAGGGAAGAAGGCTAGCTCTCATCATTAAGTGCACCATGGCACAGCTATCAATAGCGTTGGGGTCAAAAAAGAGGGGAGGCAAGCCACGCTCTTGTGGGGTTGGGTCCTGCTTGAGTAATAGCTTAAGTAGCCTAAGGTAATTACATGTAGTTATAAAGGCAGGATCGGGACAGGAGGAGAAGTCCGCGAGAAAGCGCGTCATGGAATCATTTAGGCTTCCTAAGTCAAAAAGGAGGGCATGCTCGAAGGAGACGGTGTTGGAGTTGTAGATGATGGGGAAATCATGCCGCCCATGGAGGGTGGCAACAAAATCCACACCTATCCTACGAGGATACTCCATGAATGTGGGGTTGTTCCTCTCATAGGGTACGGTGTTGCAAAACGCCATCCAGGCGAGTATGATAATATCGCACACTCACCTCCTCCAAAGAGGTTGGCAGTTGTAGCCCTGTACAGTATGTGGTATTTCAAACACCTTGTATTGCCAAAACTCTACTTCCTCCATGCCCCATAGAGTGGGGGTCTTCTCTCTTTCTTCCAGCCATTTTTGGCCCAGTCGACCACGAGTTGCGATCACCTCCTCCATTACCTTAATTGGTAGGACCCTCCTTAGGCTGTTAGGCATGAGGAAGCTGAAGGTGAAAGGGTCCTTTTCATTTTCTTGCCGTTCCCAAATCACTAGCTCTGCGAGGAATTCCACAGGGAGGTCATCCGGGCATGGTGGGAGGAGTGTGGACGACCGCACGACTGATTTGGCTCTTAAATGCCTCCTAGTTTCTTCAACTAATTTCCTCCATCGCTCCCTGAGCGCGGTTTGTCTGTCCGAGGGCGGGTCAATCTATTGCTGTTCTTGATCATGCGGTGAGGGGGGTTGTGGGATTATCTCTTCGCTGGTTCTCCTTATGACGAATTCAATATCAGCCTCCTCCCCCTACCGGTCTTCTAGTTGCACTCCTTCCTCAAAGCCGAGTGCGTCCAACTCCTGGGGGTTAGGTCAGCCAATAGTAGGTACTTTTGTTATTCTTCTAAGCCCAGCCTAACCTCCGCAGGTTGGAGTGGCATCTATAGCTCCGCATGCAGGGCCTTGCGTGCGATGCTCAGTTTCTTCTACACCACCTCCAACGACTTCTTTTCCTCTGGTTGGGTCATGTCTAGTAATGTGTTGAGGAAGGCCTGTTGCTGGCACTGAAGGCTGTCTGGGTGACGTCTGCTTTAATTTCTGTCAGGATTTTTTCTTTTTCCACCAAAGCGAGGCGCTGTGCCAGTGCCTTCACCCGTTTCTCGTTCTGCATGGCCCATTCCTCTGCCCTTTTGTTCATTCCTTCCATGCTCTCCCCCTGCTTCTATGCTAGGGTTATGAGCTTCTGCTCCTAGGCTTTGAGTTCTTTGCTCATATTCTCGTGCTCTTTCCTTCCGAGGTGCAGTTGATCGTCATAGACTCGATCTCTTTTCGCTGCTGCTCCCTCTCTTGTCTTCTCTCCTCTTCTTTGGCATTTAGTTCCTCCATCATTTGCTCGATGTTGGCGGTTTTTGCCGCCAATTCCCCATGTTGCATCAAGAGGAGCTTGTATTCCCACTGCATCTGCACTAGTTCTTGATTTTCCTCCTCGAGCCTTTGTTTGTAGCTTTCTTCCATGTCTTCCTTGGCCTTTAATTCCTACTTGAGGTCAAAGATTTGTCGTTGTTGCATGGCTATTATGCAAGTTTTCTCCAGCTGGAAGGCAGCTACTGACTTCTTTTCTGCCACCAACTCAACCACTGCCATTCTCTTTTCCTCCTTTGCCCTCTCCAATTGGGAGAGCAGCTTGGCGACATACTCGTCGTAACTGGCTGGTGGTGTCATTGTTGTGTGGGTTGGGGTGGTCGAGGCCTCCACTCATGGATGCTTCTTGTCCTGCCTCGACTCCGCATCTGCGGCTAGCCTCTTTTGCCCCATGGCCATGGTTTCTGTGCTCTTTCCCTGGGCCATTTCTTTATTGATAAAATATTGCATCCAAGCCATGAAGTTGGAAACTTCCATGTCGGTGGGGATGCTAGGGGTGAGTATAGTTGGTTCGGTGGAGGGTGCTATGAGGGTGGTGATAGGATGGAGGAGGGCCTTGCCTTTGCCTTCCAGGATAGCGGGCGGTGCGACTTCTGGTACCTGTGTGCTAGAGCTAGGCACTTCTTCCCTCAGCTGGCTCCAGGCTCCTAGATTATCAGCCTTGCACTATTTCTCAATGGACCCGCGTGTGGCTTCCG
Organism: Lygodium microphyllum; assembly: GCF_053477565.2. Lineage (NCBI taxonomy): Eukaryota > Viridiplantae > Streptophyta > Polypodiopsida > Schizaeales > Lygodiaceae > Lygodium > Lygodium microphyllum. The sequence continues at coordinate 42,976,328 of NC_141156.1, forward strand.
CCAAGTCCTCCTCCTTCTTCCTTCTTAGTACCTCTTCTTCCTCTGTAGCCTTCTTGCCTTTCTTTTTTGGCCTTCTAGTATTCTTCCTCCAGTTTCTCCTTTTCTTCTAGCTCTTCTCTTTTTCTCTTCTCAACCTCCTGTTTTGATGCCCTTTTAGCCCTCTTGACTTGTTCTGTTGTTTCTTCCTCTTCTTGTTTCTTGTTCTTCTCCCTCTCCTCGACCTCCTTGAGGGATTGTCTTTTTACTTTTTCAAAATCCTCTTTCTCCTTCCTGCAGCCTTCATTCGGTTTCTTTTTCTTCTGCGCTGTCTTCTTCTTGGGTTCCTTGACTTGCTTTTTGCTTGATTGCTCTTCTTGCCCTTGTCCTTCCTTATCAGTCTCAGTCCTGACTGGACCTCTCTTGGTACTGATGAGGGGGTGACCTGTTGGGCGTTTCCCCTTCCCCTTCTTCTGCATCCTGCATCTCTTTCACTGCCTCCTGGATGAGCGCGGTTAAAATGCTTCCATAGGCGATGAATGAGGCCTTGGACGAGGCCTTCTTTCTTTCTGTGGCCCTAGAAGCTAGAGACTCTCCTCCTACGGGCGTGCTTCCTAAAGCCAGTGCTTTAGCTGTCTGGTTGATAGTTTTGCGCACATAGCCATTCCAATCGACTTCATGCAGGGTATGAGCCATTATGTTCTCCAGCACAGGCACACTGATTCGGTGCATCAATGAGTTGTAGCGCTGGCTGGAGAAGAGTGCGTATACTAGTTTTGCATGTAATCTGGTTTCTACATCAGGGATGTCTTGGATACTGATGCCGTCATTTGTTAGCATGTCCTCCTTTCTCATCCTCAGTATGGCGTACACATCTCTCTTCTACTTCTTTTCTATTTTTGGCTCTAGTCCCAACGCCTTCTCCACCAAGGCGGGGGTTAAGCGAACATGCACCTGTTTGGCATTTTGTCCCCTTCCTATTGTGACGGTGCCGCACTCATTATCGGGGTCGTAAAATCTAAGAAATTCCACACACTTTGTGTGGTCGGGTTCTTGTGCAAATCTTTCCAGGTTCTTGGTGAAGTTGCATTTTTCAACGACTCTCCTAGTCGCCTCCTCCTTGGCCACCAAACCTTCTATGTTGTGAATGGTTCGGAACTTTAGCTGGTTATAGGTGCGGCTCTCAAGAGTGATGCTGTACTGCGCTCTTTCCTCTTCCATGAATGGAAGTCGGTGGGCATGGTCTTGTTGTGACATCTTTCGTTCCTGTCATAAACCCCAGTTTCCATTAGTTCTTCCAAAGTAACAATTTACAAAAGAAATCATAGACTAAAAAGGAAAGACTCTATGTGTTTACTGAATGAAAGCCTTAAAATCTTATCTTATGTGGAGCCTTCCCTTTCAGCTTTAACTTTTTGCCTTTTATTTTAAAGTTCTCTTGACATCTTCCTACCTCGCTCGTTGTCTACACGCTTATGCGTTTTTCTTGATTTTCACTGGTTTTAATTGATCTCTTGATTCACCTTACTCCCCTTCCCTTCCTAGCTTGAGAAGAATCCTTACTAGGATTGAAGGTTTGGGAGGTTGAGGACCTTTGGCAATGGGTCTTAGGAGTCACTGGCGTAGGAACCAATTGTAAAAATTGGGGTTGTACTCTAACTGAGCTGTGCGATCGAGATCAAAAGGGTGAGTGCCAACATGTGTATGTAGGTGAGAACGTCTGTTAGGAAGTCATCAGAGGCACCAAAGCTAGGTGTAACTCCTCCTCAGTAGGCGATCGAGGTAAGGATGTCCCTTGATGTGCTCTTCTAGGGGGTGGTTGTGAAGAGTGGTTAATACTCTGTACGAGGTTGGCGAAATATAAGTGGGGTCGTACTCTGCTGTTTTGATTGCGTGGCGCTGCTCCGTGTTGGTCATGACTTGCATCCCTCTACTTCCCATTGCAACCTAAGAGTGTACCAGTGCCGCAAGAATGGGGATTCAACCCTAGCAAGTTGGGATAATTCTGTAATTTCTTGGTTGGTGATGGTAGAAGTGGTTCGCTGATCGTATGACATTATGAGGCGCTGTTTGAGGGCTTGCTCTTTAGAGACCTTGCTGTTGAGCAATACAACAGCAGAATTTGCTGCCTTTGCAAAGGCAAGTTCAAATGTCTCCCAAGAAAAAGGCATCGTGCGAATTTTGGTTGCAAAAGGCTCGGGCAACAAGCCTAAGTCCAAGCGGTCATAGCTTAGAGCTAGCTCTCTGAAGGTGGCATCGAGCCATCTAATGGAATCAACCATGTCTTCCCCTGTATCTTTGGATAGATCTGAGGCCAGTGTCAAAAATGACTTCCTCTCATAGGAGGGTTTAAGACGTGCTTGTAGTTGGGGTTTGATAGCACTAGAGCCTTTGACAGTGGATAGTTGTGGTTGCAGGTGTGCCTTAGGTTGCGGTTGGGCTTCTTAGCTTAGGGTTGGGGGAGCAGCATCTACTTCTGATGGACCATTGCCTTCAGAGTGGATCATTCTAGTTGGATGGACTCTAGTGGGTGATGGGTCATGCGACGGTGTCTGTCGTTTGGGCCGGTAGGCTTGTTCGAGTCTCTCGGGCATATGTGTAGATGGGCTTGATGGATGTGGGCTTGGGGAGCACTGCGGCTCATGGTTTTGAGGTTTGATGGGGTTGAGGGTGATCAAGCTTGGGGGTAGCATACGAGTGGCAGTCTTGGCCAAGTGGGCTATAGGGATATATAACCAGGTCTTTCCCTCATAGTAGCTTTGCGCGTGCAGGAGGGCTTTGGAGACCCACCTTTGTCGGATCATGCCCTGATTTCCGTAAAAACTACGCCTTGGCATCCTAGATTTAGCACATTGGGTCTTATGAGGTCGTGTGCAACAACTCCTAGGCGGCGGTTGGGACTGTTTAGGCCTCCATTGGAACCTAGGTTGTTGAGCCTTATCTTTTGTTACCATGAGTAATGGTTCTTGAGAGGTGGTGGGTGGTGGCCGGGCACTACCCTTCTCCTTAGATTCGAATGCTAATAGTCCTATCGGTGGTCGTGCGGACTGTTCCATTGCGCAACCCTTGCTGAAAGGTGTATCCATGCGGATGTTGCCTATGGCGAGGTGAATGCGCTGCAACTCATAATCGACGTGGTAAAGAGCTTGCTTCTTAAAGGTTCGCCCTAGCAGCATCTCCGTGCCTACGTCCTTGGTGTTTGGCAGCACGTAGAAGATCATTGGTACAGTTTCAGTCTCGATAGAAACAACGGCCCTGCACTTATCGATGAGTGTATAGGAGCGGCCCCCATATGGATTTAACTTGGCATTAGTGGGTTGTAGTGGCGGTTTGCCAAGTTGGGTTCAATGATCATGAGTCAAGACATTGAAGTCCGCTCCCTCTCATCAATTAAGGCATTGAAGATGCATGTTTGCCTGGCAATGACCATGATGTGCAGGTATGCAGGTTTCACGATTTTCTCATCCCCGTCATCGATTTCGGTGATGGTGGCTACCCGGACGTTGACTGGTGGTTCCAACATTGATGGTTCTTGCAAAGGATGCATTGGGGGATAGTATTTCTTGACACGGCTGCCATTGAAGAAGCCTATTCCTTTGCCGGCTAGAGTCTCGAGCTCAATGTTGCTGGTTCGGCTGATAGCACGGACCCTGAAAGGTCCAAGACCCCGAAACTTCATTTTTTGCTTGTGCCCCTTGACTGAGTATAGGAGCACTAGGTCACCTTGCTTGAAGTTGTGTTGCTTGACATGCTTGTCAAACCAGCTCTTGCGTCGTGCCTTCTTGCATATGAGTGCATGAGTGGCTAGAAGATGAGTCTCTGAGAGGCGTTCGAGCTCTACTAGGCATTGCGTCCATGATTCGTTTCCTTCCCATCACTCCTGAAGCGCAATTTGTAGGCTAGGCACGAAGAATTCTACGAGGAGAATTGCTTCGATTCCGTAGGTCAGCCTAAAGGGGGTCTGTCTGACGTACGTTTTGTAAGCTATTTGGTAAACCCACAAGGCCGCCATCAGCTTGTTATCCCAGTTGCTATGTGAGACCGAGACTACCTTGGTTAGGACGTTGACAAGAATCTTATTTGTGGATTCCGCCTGGTCGTTTGCTTGAGGGTAGTATAGAGAGGATTTCTGATGGATAATTACGAAGGTGGATAGGAGATGAGTTATCACTTCATTGATGAAGTGTGTCCCCTGGTCATTGACTAGTTCGATGGGGCATCCGAATCGTGAGATCACCTTCTCCCATAAGAACTTAGCAGTCGTTCGAGCATCATTAATTCGGGTTGCTCTCGCCTCTGCCCACTTCATTAGGTAGTCTGTGGCCACAATGATGTATTTGGCCTGAGAATACTGTGCAGTAGGGATAATGTGTCCCATGAAATCGATCCCCCATTTTTCGAAGGGTTGTCGTGCAATGACTGGGATCAACTCCATTTGATCCTTGCGAATCGGGACCTTCGTCCCGCTGACATTCGTCACAATGCTTAACAAATTGTGCGGCATCATGAAATAGTGTTGGCCACCATAGTTGAGACTGCAACACCTTGCGGGCCGTTGTGTCTCTGCAAAAGTGTCCATCAGCAATCCCACGGTGTGCCTTCAAGAGCATGTCATGCATCTCATATTCGCACATGCATTTGCGTATCAATCCATCTTGCCCTAAGTGATATAGCTAGCCTGCTATCAACTGGTAAGGTTGGATTTTCAGAATAAGTCGCCTTAGTCTTGCCTTCTCTATTGGTTGTTCAGGCAGTCCATGCTCAAGCAGTTGGACTATGTCATCTGCCCAATATGGTGTTAGATCAGCCTTGAATAAATCCCTCATGTTGGAGAGGTTAAAGAGGTGGGCGTCTGGCAATTCATCGATAGTAATGCCTTCTCTAGCGGATTCCCCTGTGTGGGGATACGTGACATATGATTAGCCATGTAGTGTTGTTTCCCCTTCCATACAACCACAGAGAAGTCAAACTCCAAAACCAGAAGGAGCCACCGAGCTATGCATCTTGTAGCGCAAGGTTTGTTCACTAGGTATAGCAAGGCTTGATGGTCTCCAAAGAAGGTAAAGGGTGTAGCCAATAGATAATGCTGGAACTTCTTCACAGCAAACACCATGGCTAAGCCCTCTCTTTCTGTCATTGAGTAATTTATTTTTGTCTCCATGAGTTGTCTGCTAGCAAAGCTCATTGGATAATCTAGGTTGTGCTTGCCAGGTTGGCACAACGCTGCCCCCACATCGATTTTAGAAGCATCAATATGCATATAGAAGGTTATGTTCCAATTCGGGGCTCGTACAATTGGTGCTGTGGTTAGAGCCCTCTTCAACTCTTCATATGCGCGTTGGCAGGCTTCAGTCCATTCGAAGACAATCAACAGTTTATATAAAGGTCTTGCTATCAATGCGTGATTCAACACAAACCGTCGATAGTATCCCGTATGGCCTAAGAAGCATTGAACACCCTTGTAGTTGGTTGGGGGTGGAAGGTCGACAATAGCCTTGACCTTTGAGAAGTCAGTGGCAATGCCGTTCTTCGACACCACATGGCTGAGGATGCATCCATGTTTCACCCAAAACTGGCATTTCAAGGGGTTCAGGGAGAGACGATATAGGCAACACCGATCAAAGACTACCTGGAGTTTGTTCAAGTGTTCCATCCAGGTTGAGTAAATGTAGAGGTCATCGACAAAGACTTCTAACTCCTTGCAAAGCATGTCTTTAAATATGGTGCACACGAGACATTGGAAGGTGGCAGGGGCATTAGTCAACCTGAAAGGCATGACTATGTACGCAAAGACACCCCACTCGGTAGCGAAGGCAGTCTTATGCTTGTCGACAGGATGCACTTGCAGCTGGTTATATCCTGAGAAGCCATCCAGAAAACTGTAGGCCTCCTTGCCTGCCACTCTTTCAAGCATGTGCTCGGTGTATGGAAATGGATAATTATCCATTTTGGTAGAAGCATTCACCTTTTTATAATTGATGCACACTCTAATTTTTTCATTTTTTTTAATCACAATGACTATGGGTGATACCCAGTCTGTGTGCTTAATTTCGTAAATGAATCCTGCTTTCATCAGCTTATCAATTTCTTCCTTGACAGCACGAGCATGCTTAGGATTCATTGGGTACGGTCACTGCTTCACCGGCGCTGTGTTTGGTGTCATGGGTATGTTATGAGTCACTACACTTGGATCTACCCCTTTAAGCTCTTCCAAGGACCATGCGAACACGTCCACATACTATCTCAAGAGAGCAACCAGACTCGCTTCCTCATTCTCAGCCCAATCATCAGCAACGAAGATCGGTCAGGGTGTCTCCCATTCCCAGGCTAAGTTTACCTCTTTGACCCTAGTTGGTCCCTCGATTGGTTCGCTCGTTTGCCCTTGCTGTTTGGCACCCATCAAGATCACTAACCGAATCTCCTTTCTTGAATTTCGTAAATCATTTTGGAATGTCCCATGGTTTTTTTTACTCGTATGTTCGGGTGTCCCTGGGTTGCTTTTCCCTTCCTTGCTTCAATCGTTTGCGCCTTAGGTGGACAGGTAAGTCTCCAGCTGTGCGTTGGGTCTTGGGTGGCCTAGATATTTCTGGGTCACTATCCGAGCTCACTTCTGACTCAGAGTCGAACTCACCGTCTTCGCTAGAAGAGGAGGTCTCCCCTGGTGGTCACAGTTCAAATGGTGATTCTGCTCTAAGCACTTGTGTTGCCCTTGGTTGAGCTAGGCCTGCTTGCTCAAGGTCTATGGCTGCTACGTGTTCTAACCAGGCACGGTCACAATTTATGTGCATGAGTCCTCGCTTTGTCTTGTAGGCACTTCTTTTTTGCAGCTTGGAATCTGCCCGTATTTGTTCTATTTCATGTCCCTTTGTGTCTTACTCTACCGAATCCACCTCACCCTCACTTCCATCATTAAAGGGTTGACAGTCTTCGTACTCGTCATCAGAGTCCTCTGCACTAGCCGGCTCATCATCCCGTAGGGCTTGGTACATCTCTTGTCGCCGATCCGGGACTAAGGCCTAGTTGTACATAAGGTTCAAGTCATGCACTCTCATCCATTGCCACTCGGATTCATCTAAGAGGTCTTGGAGTGGTGTGAGGTTTGCTGCTGAGTTGTCAGCCAGCTTGTCTGTTAAGTATTCCAGGGCCTCCTGGAGTTCTCTCTTGTTGCCTGGCACTTGGAAAGTGATGGGCTTAGGTCTTGCAAGATGGGTTCCTTCCATCATGCACACTGGTATAGAGGGTGTGTCGTCGGTCGTGCCCATCATCTTGATGGCTTGCTCATGCACGTCTTGGTCCAAGAACGACAGGTCGATTGTAGCAAGGACATGCATCCAATCCCGCTCGTCTTTTGGACATGGGAGATACTTGGTCAAGGGCCCATAAGACTTGTTGACCTGACTATCACCCTTGAGCATCGAGGAGATGGCATCCAAGTTGACTGGTGAGGTTTTGCAAGTGTCCATCTCCACCCTCATAGCTTCCATCCTGTTGCCTAAGAATATCAAGCTGTTACCCGAATCTTCAATAACTTTGGCATTGAGCATCCAGGGCTGGCCTAATAGGACATCGTAGTCCAACCCCTTCATGACTATAAAGTCGACAGAGAACTGGACACCTGTGATTTTCATTGGCCAGTTTTTAAGTACCCCGAATGGCCTCACCCTCATGCCGTTTGCTAACGTGACATTAAACTGAGCGGTCTCAATAGATGGGTTTCCCCAGGTCTGCAGTACTGCATGGATTAGCACACTAACCCCGGCTCCCGTGTCTACGATCCCCTTTCTTGTTGTGTCTCCTAAGGCTAGGACTGGTAACACTGCATGCATCTCGGTGCCTTCCCAGAAAGTGTTAATGTGCAAGGATTTTGGCATAGAGTGTAGCATTAGACTCAGTATTTGTGTTTCTGTGTCTTGCTCCTACAGATCCGACGCTTGTTCTCGTGATTCCTCGACCCACTGCTTGAGGTCTCGCCATAGGGTGGGGTGCTGCTTAAGCAGGTCTCCTAGGCTTAATGTCACTGGGGTGGTCACTAGCGTGGTGAGGAGGCTGTCTGTTGCTCGTCCCTCTCCTATGTCGAATTGTCCTGGCCAATGGCCATGATTGATTTGTGGGCCTGTAGCATCAAGGTTTTCCCTCCTAAGGGGTGCTGTCTGTGGTGCGGTTGCCCTTCATGACTTTGGTTGAGGGGACGAGTCTGCCGTGCTCATGTTGATGAGATCCTTGCTCTCATCCTCTAGGATGGGCTCTGCGTCTCTTAAGTGCTCTTGTGCCTCTTTTACCCAGTCCCTCACCTTCTCTATGGCCTCGAGTTGGCTCTTTGGATGCGATGTACTCCCCTACCTTGGCACTTCCCTTTTCGACCATCTTGGGGGCTGAAGTTTTCGTCTCTGTATCCTCAACTTTCTTTCCAACAGGCAGAGTTGCAGCACTCTCAGCTTTCAGTGCGATCTTAGCCTCCGGCCTCCTCTTCCTTCGCCTATGGCTCTTTTTTCCCATCGAGGCTACATCGAGGTTGCTGGGCCCTGGTAGTGATATGCCGGCCTGCTTTGTTTGGGCACGGGTCATGACCCGCAACGGGATGGGTGTGGCCTCCCCATCAAGGTTCTCGATGCCGAACAGCCCCAATGGGATAGATGGTACTTTGGCTAAATTTGCAGAAGGTTTTTGCTTTAGACAATCGACGAAGAGATGGGTGATTCCACACTCTATACACCTTAGGTAAGCTTTGTCTCTGTTCTGTTACTCGCTCTCGGGGCAACGTGATGAGACATGGCCTGGGTGTCCACAAGTCCAACAGATGATTGGATCCTCATCTGCCCCCCTAGGCCTCTACCTCGTCCTCTCCCTAATGCCATCACTGGTACTGGTCGATAGTCCATGAGGACGGTGTTGCCCTCTTCGTCATGAGAGACATAAGGGTATAAGTAAGTCTCTTCCTCATTTGGCTCTTCCACGTAGTGGACTGGAGCATCACTCGGTGGATGGGTCACATAGGGACCGGGTGGCCCAGGTATACCTGTAGGGTTTATGTCCATCTTGGGGACAGTCGGCTTCATGTCATTAGGCGCAGGAAGGGCCAATGGGGCTTCCCTTCCGAAAAGTGGCTGCGGTCTATTTGCTAGGTAAGGCTGACCATATGGTTGGGAGTACATAAGTCTCCTGGGCAATCTGTAGTGCATAGCGTCGTGACCAAACATGTCATAGTTAGGGCAAGGTCTCGACCAAGGGTCTTGACACTTGACTGGCAAATGATTTCTGCCACAATACACACATTGGATGTGTGGCTGCATTGGTCATCTCCACAGGTCTTGCAGCTTGACTCTCTCCATCTTGACATCAGCCAAGTCGTGGTTCGTCTCGGTGGCCTTCCCCTTATCGTGGGATGATGGAGCTGGTCGCTCACCAGAGGTTGGTGCTCTTTCCAAACCTCGCAAGATGGTTTCTTCTGAGTTGGAGTTCCTGGAGCTCCTCTCTTTCAGTTGATAGTCAACTCTGATAGCTTCCTCAAAAACCCTAGCTAGTGTGTCTTGCTGCAAGCTCGAGTTGGCTACCAAAGCCTTATATAGCTCCTCGTTTCGAATTCTACTGATGAACACAATTGAAATTGCTCTTTCAGTTGGTCGTTCACCTGTAGGGATTCTCTTGAAGAGGCTCCTTATGTGGGCTACATAATCACGGATGTCCTCCTTCTCTTTCTACTTAACATTCATTAGTCACACCAGCAGATTGTCAGACTATCCAGGCTCGGCAAATCTCTTAATGAAGAGGCCCTTGAGGCTATTGAAGTTTGCCCACTTTGCAGCATCTAAGCTTGTATACCAGGTCCTGCCCTTGTCACCTAAGCAGAGTTCGAATGCTTGAGGATGTTGAGTCAGGTCGTTGAGGCTATTGGCTTTGCAGACTTGCTCGAACTGCTCTACAAAGCTGTATGGGTCGTCATGGGGTTGGTACTTGTCGAACTGCTTTGCGACTATTGGGATTTTAGACTGGCTCTTAGAGCCTCGGGTTGCTCCTAACCCTACGAGCAATGAGGTCGCTAATGCTGCAGCACTTTGCTCTGTTGCGATGTTGTCTAACAATCGCTTCATAAAAGGTTTGCTCAGCGTTAAGTCTCCTTCTAGGGATCTCTTGTGATCCATTCAGTTTCTGCCAGCTAAGTTCAGCACTTATTGTACCTCACACAACTTCGTGCTTTGCCTTTGACTCCTGACCTGTTGGTCTCTATTATACGCGGCTATGCCTTATGGGATAGCTTCCTCTCTTCTTTTAAGTCTGTAATGATAGCATCTACTGTTTGACCACGGTGCTCATATCGGGTGTGTGCATCGTAGCTGTTGACCAACTGCTGAATAGCTTCTGGGAAGAGGCCCAAGTCGAGTTCCTCGTTGGACCTGCGGTCCGAGCTTTCATCTGCCATAGTCAAGTTCTCGTGCTTCGCCAAGCTATAGATCGGATTGAGTGGGTTTTTCAAATCCCCTTTGTTTGCACCGCTTGCTTGATCCTACTTTGCGTGTTGATGGTTTGTCTCCGTCCGTGGGTTCTCTCCTATTCGCGGGTTCCTTGAGTGGCTTATCTAAGTGAGTTCCTTGACTTATTAAATACAATCCTCAAGTTATCTCCACTCCGTGTGTGTGTTCTTTCTGGTGCACGTGTGTTCAATCAGGCTTTCAGTTTTTCTTAAGTGCACTTCAAGTGCGGAAATTCAAGGTGCGTGCGGCAAAGAGCCTCTAAGCGCCTCATGCACCCTCGGGCCTAATAGGCTTTGTAGATCAATTCTCTGGCAGTCTAGGCGGGATTTAGGACCTTTCGACTACGTTGCCTTGCCGTTTTTTGGGCTCAATCAGGGTTTTATGGCTCGGCGGGTCACCTTCTAGGTCTCTGGGTTTCTAGGTATCACAACATCCCACTCAAATTGTTAAGTGGCCATGCCTTTCGATTTTGTCTACTCAGTGCACTAGAATCAGACTCTAATCGTCAGGAGGGCTCATGACCGGTTGCACTGCTGAGCTCCAGTTGGGTCAAGTCAAATCTCTAAGATTGAGTTAGGCACACACTCGGCCCAACTGGTTCGAATTGCCGGTCTGAGTGCAAAAGGTTTTTTTAGTAGGTCGAGGTCCGAGTGGAGTAACTCGGACGGGCCGAATTAGATGATGGACCGAGGGCCGAGTGGATCTCGGGCCGAGTGGACTTCGGGCCGAGTGTCAGTTTGGTCAAAGGGTCGAGTGGAGTAGCTCGGACAGGCTGAGTGGAATATCGGGTCCGAGGGCCATTTAGGGTTTTTGGGTCGAGGTCCGAATGGGTGGGTCCGAGGGCCGAGTCTGGGACTCAGCCTAACAAGGGCCGTTCGGATGGGCCGAACATGGCACGACGAATACCGCGCAATGACAATTTCGATGGAATCTCCCTAGTCAAGCAATCATCCCCTGCATAAACTTCCAGATCCTGGCTAAGGTACCAAGGGAAGTGATTGGTATACCTGGGGTGAGCGGTAGGCTCTCCAACAACGCGATCAAATCGAATCTTTGCGGTAGCTCTCTCTCTCTCTCTCTCTCTCTCTCTCTCTCACTGCAATAATTGCAAATGAGCTCTCCCTTGGCCTCCTGGCCCTTAAACCCCTTCCGGGGCAGGGCTTTGACACTCTCAATCACTCACTTACCGACATTAAGCATCCCAAGCTAGCTTTTTGCCATTTTTTGCATGTTTTATGCCATGTTTGCAATAGTAAACCCTACCCTTTCCCGGTTCAATTTCCTGATGCTATCCTACACTAAATGCAATGAGAATCGAAAGCAATAAATTGACATGATTTCTCCTTATTTTCCAATCATCAAACAAACTAACTAACCCAAAATACTTACTTGTTTCGAAGATCAAAACACCCAACCTTCCTACCTACCTCAAGCTCCATTTCGAGGGAGAATCCCTTACTTCGATGCTTGATATGGGGTGCGCAAGCTCTCAAGCTTGAATTCGTGGTCCCAACAATGGAACCAAAATGTGGGAGCTTTCGCTCAACTACCAAAACCCACGGACCGCTTATTGTTTCAAGCGTTCCAAGCGAGCTCTAATGGCTACCTCTCACATAGCCAATGTGCCCTCGATCCTACGAGTGTAGTGAGCTTACCTTGATGCCGATATGAGTTGCCTCCTCTCTCATGCACTCCGGTAGCTCCATGATCCTAGATGCTAGCTCAAGCATGCTTAAGCCTCCTCCATGTCCAAGCTCCAACCGCCATAGCCGCACGTGCAAGAGAAGGAAAGAGAAGAGAAGATGGTGAAGAGCTTCAGCCCCTTGATCCCTCACTCCTACTCACTCACTCCCTCACACTCACAATCACTCCCTCTCTCAAGAGCACACACAAGCAAGGAGAGGAGAAGAAGAGAAGAGCTCTTGTTGGGCACACACCAAAGAATGAACTTCCATTCACTTTTTGAACTTTATATATACAAACCCTAAAACCCCATCGACACCCATCCTTTTTTACATGACCGGCCATTGTGGCAAGGTCCCTTTTTCTAATATCCTCTTTTTGCTTCATGCCCTAGACCTATATTCAACTATTCTTTTACAAGTGGCACAGGAGGGAGCCTGGTGCTATTTTACAAGAATTTTTGGAGTTTTTGAGGTGCCTTTTATTTAAAGCTATGCTTTTGACCCCGACTTAGCTTTGGAGACCGTCTGCGTGTCCTTGCTCCTTTTCAATCTTCTTTTTTCTTTTTTATTCGTCCTTCCGCCTTCTCGGCTTGGGGTTAACACCTGGCATGACAAATTTTTCAATGTGCCCAATTCATTTGCAGAAGTCACAAGCAATATCTTTCTTTCCTTTGTACTTGTTGACATAGAGCGACTATTCTTCCTTTGAAGTGCTTGCTTCTTCTTTACCTTTGAGCTTTTTATCTTCTTCAAGGAGTGATGCATTGATGTCTACCAGCTTTGGATTTGGCATATTAATTAGTGTGGTAGAGACATTACCAAATTCTAGAGGAAGACTCTTGAGCAAGACTCTAATGCATATGTCTTCTTCCATTTTTAAGTTAATCCCTACAAGTTGAGTTAGCAGACTTTCCATATAATTAAGGTGAGTTGCAAGTGATGTATTAGCCTTCATATCCAACCTAAAAAACTTAATCAACAATCCATATTTTGAAGATTTATATTGGGCACCAAACAATGTATTCGATTGTTCCCAAGTGGCATGAGATGTATTACATGTGTCTACATGGTGGATATAACTGTTATCAAGCTAAAGCTTGATAATTGCTTGGGCTTTGCTATCACTCTTTTGACATACTATTACAAGAGTAACATCTCTGGGTTTCTTCTCCTATCCACTAGTTATTGACCATAGACCTTTCTTCATGAGGATTAGCTTTAAATCCTTGTCTACCATGTGTGGAAGGCCATTCCTTTGAAACAGCATGACGGTGAATCTTTGCCCATATTGGATGGTAGGAGTAGCACCAAATATATCATGTCAAACAAGAAATGAGTTGACCAAGGATTATCTCAAGGGACACAATAGTTATTAATATTAAATAGTACTGAATAAGTATCAAAAAGATATTATGCTTGAAGCTTGATATTGTTGATGCTTGATGGTGTTGTTGATTTCTCCCCTCCTTGCTAATTTGAAGTGTAAATCTTGCTAGAGACTAAGTGGTACAATGAATCATAGTGGCAGTGACTTGGTTGAGCTAAGAGAAGTAAGAAAATGAAGGGATTTATAAGCTTTGGTGAAAATGGATATGGGTGTCAAGGTAGGGTTTTCTACAGCAACGATTGGTTTTTTCATCTGAGCAGCTCAAGGGGTGCACCATTGGGGCTAAATTTTGGTAATGAGAGAGCTTAGATACAAAGCTCCAAATTTCCTATGGCCATAGGATGGGGATCATGGCATATTCGTGCTATTCAAGTTGTACGTCTAATTAGGGGCACAATCTCGGCAGTGACTAATAAAAAATGCAATGCTAGGCATGAGAATGAGCAATGTTATGGATTGATGTGCCATTCTAAAGTATGTTGAGTCAAGAAACAACTCCCCAAAAAAAAAGCTAGTTAAGATATGGCTTGGTTGAAGAGATCCAAGAGCTCCAATAGAGCAAAGTGTTGGCTAGCTCTGGCAGTCAAGAGAGGTAGAGTGAAAATGGAGTGAGAGATGAAGTCATCTTTTGTAGCTAAGCTGACCACAGGTTATAAGGAGCTAGAGGAGCAGTGAGCTAAGCTGAACCATGCTCACCATGGCTCCAATACCATGTTGAGAAATACGGATCCTTGAGCAATGTTTAGCTAGTGTGGTTCGAATTCATGGACAAGAAGCATGATGACTTAGAGTATTACTCAAGTGAATTAGGTTTCAAGATTAATTAACTTGGAATCATAAACACAATCTTAAGTAGACATGGACAATACTGAAAGTACAAAATACAATAGCATTCTCATAAAATGATTGTCTAGTACATTATTTTATAGTTGCAGGATGGTACCACTTTTCCTCACTATGCCTATGGGATACAAGGCAGTTCTTGTAGGATGTTGCTTGTCCCTTGCCTTACTACTCCATACAAAGAGGCTATCATAGGAGTGTGATTGTATAATTCTCAACACTATGCCCATCATCTTCCTAAGAAAGGCAAAACGTTGCATTGAGAGACTTTTAGTGAGCACATCTCTAGGAGTCTTGTTAATCAAGATCTTGACAAGATCAACAAACTTATCTTCTACCACCTCCTTGATGAAGTAATAGCACACCATAATATGCTTTGTCTTTGCATCACGAAAGATCAAATTCTTGGCCAACTAAATAACACTCATAGAATCTCAATGCAATGTAGGAGTAAAAGTAAAATCAAGGTCCGCTACTACCAGATGGCCTAACTGTAGGCCTCCTTACAAGACTCAATGGATACTCTCCCTTAATAGTAAATAAAGCCATGCATTTTTGCACCTTGGACATCCAAGAAAAATCATCTCTAGGCAAATTTTAGACATACCTAGAGGTGTACTTCCCTATTATCCACGTGTCTTGCATAGTTAGAGTCAATATAACTCATGATTGTAGTATCTTGGCCACTAGCTAGTGCACATATGTCAATTTAGTGTCTTCTCTATGTATTGTTGGGATCCCTTTTCCACCCAACCATCCTATTCCACCATGCACCCGGGTCCTTTTCTTGCCCATTTAGCCCTTTTTCTCGTTTTGTCGTTCTTCCATGTGAACGTAGCTTACATTCACCAAAATCGACATCTAACCTTACCATCCTATTTGTCCCTTTAGGTTAAATGTCTTTTCCTTTTATAGTCTCTTGCTCCAACTTATGCTTTATTTATTATTACTTTTTGCTCACTTTTATGCTCTTCAATTGTATTTTCATGTGAATGCATCCTATATTTTCCAAAATTGAAATCTAACCTTACAACCCTATTCATCCCTTTGAATCTGACACTTTTTCTTTATATCGTCCTCTGTTCTGAGCAGCGGTTCCTTAGTTATTAATTTTTAAAGAATTTTACATGAATCAAATGTGTTTCCATATGAATGCACCTTCCTTGCATCGAAATTGTAGTTCAACCTTATATCATTGATCCTTCCTTTTTCTTGGACATTTTTCCTTTTTATTTCTCGTCATTTCAATATGTGGATTGTCCATACTTTATTTTTGTGTATTTGCGGGTATTTTCTTATATGATTTTTGCTATTTTTCCATGCGAACATGCTTTCTTCTCGTCAATATGATGTGCTGCTTGGATACTCGTGAGAAGCGTATCAACTAGCTGTTTTTGCTTTTTTCTCCCCTTCGTTTCGCCACACAGATTTTGTGTTATTAATTTTTTATTGTGTTTTCATATGAATTTTTACTATTTTTTCCATGTGAACATGACCTCTTGCTATCGGAGCCACATTTTGGCATGACAATCCTATCAGATACTCCTACCTTGACAGTTTTCCTTTTTGTTGCACTTTGTTTCGATTGGCGGGTCTTCTCGAATTAATATCTATTCCTCTTTTCTTGTGCATTTTTTCCATTTTTTTCATGTGAACACCCCTATTTCTCACTAGACCCGTATTTTTTATTTAATATCCATGTCCATATTATAAAATTGGGCATTCCTTCTTTTCCTTACACTCCATTTTGGAAAATTTATTTATTATTAATAAATTTTTATCATGTTATTTTGTATATTTTTTATACTTTTTCCATGTGAATGCATGTTTTTCATTATGAATCTATCATTCGTGTTGTCCATCATGTTCCCCTGTCATCCTTTGTGCTTTTCCTTTTTATTGCATATCAATTTGATGCTTGGATCTTTTTGAATTAATTTTTTCGTGACTTTTTTGTCTCGCCCTTGAGTGTCCACACAAACACCCGATTTTTTCCTTGAAATGCATGACGTCGGTTTTGAAGTCTTGTGGAGACCCTGCTTGTACTCCTCCCCTTTCCATCCATTCCCGGTAACATAAATATTTTCACCTCGCCCCATGCTTGTACACAGGATAGGGGAGTTTCAATTTCTTCCTTTTTTTGAAAAAAAAAACAAAAAAACCAAAAAAATACCCCCCATCCATGTCCCTCGCTTCCTTTGCTCTTTCTCTTTCTTCTTCTTCTTCTTCTCTCCTTCCACCTCTTTCTCTCTCCTTGTCTCTAGCCCTCCTCTGTACTCCCCTCATAACCTGTATCTAATAAAGAATTGCAATGAAAGAAAAATACATTTATTTATTATCATAACTTTAAAATATAAAAACATGACTAACTGTTAAAGAATATAAGAGGTTCTGCATCTTTGCTTCTTAAACTATCCATTCAGGATCATCATCACCACGAATCTTCAAAAAAAATATATTTGTGAACGGTGTTGAATCTCCAACCACCATGACCCCATCATAAAACAAAATAACCATCACACACATACTTACACAAAATAACCATTTGAATGGCACCTCCAAAAGAGATATCATTATGAATCATCAAAAATTACATTCATGGGTATCAATTAAGATAATCCCTTTTTAAGGCTTGGTAATTAGGGAAGCAATCTATAGATAAGGATTTGTCTACAAAAGTTTTGGGAGGATTTTGGAAAAACTGCAAACAACACATCCTCTCTACCAAGACAAGCTATTTGCTAGGCCAACAAAGAGCATGAAAGTATAAGACATCTAACTATTGAGGTTCTATAGTCACATTCACATTCATGCACAACTTTGGTATTGGCTTCTGATCATTATGTGAATGCTTATGCATATACGCCAGATACCAAGCTAAGTGAGCAGTCAATCTCACTAAAGGATTTGAAGACTATGAATAATGTTGAGAAAAATAAAGATAGTTTTGAAAAGCTTGACTAACAGTCGTCCATTCTCCAAGAATCAATGGCCAATTGATCTGAGGTCCGGTAGTGAATCTCTTGCACTCCATCCTCGTCTTCTAGGAATCTTCTAATCAAAGCCTGCATACCCACTAACCAACTGAGGGGGCTAAGGGATAGAAGTAGTAGGAGAGGGAAGAGGAATCAGGGAAAGAGGATGAAGAGATGGATAAGCAAAATCATAAAAGAAAGAATGTGCTAAAGAGGGATTAGCTGAGAACTTAGGAGAATTTGTTAAAAATGATGTTAATAAATAGGCCAAAAAAGTGGAAGGAATATTGATAGATGGAGAAGGACAAGACAGTGGAGGGAAAAATACTCGATCCTCAATAAAAGAACACTGAGTGAAAATAGGAATTTGAGGTTGAAAACAAAGAGGTAAAATAACTAGTAAGTTAGATTTATAAAGGGAAAGGTAAGCGTTATATCTATGGGCCATCTACTAATAATAAGATAAGCTAGGAACTAATGGACCTAACACACGGATCGACAATAGTAAGCATTAAAAAAATATGAATCAAATGGAGATTGTATTGAAAGGTGGGCTACGAGGTCCACCCTCAATTGGTCAGTGTTATGCACATGAACAGAGGCTTTATTTTGTCGTTGATTCAGGATCACAAAGTCAGTCATTGTATGCCAAGAGGTTTTAGGGCAATCAACCTCTTTAGAAGAATAGGCATGGAACATTTGATCAATCTGCAACTCCAAATATTTGACATATAATGTAGCTTCTAATAAACATCCCCATATACCAAGCTAAATCTTCATAATCTGGGATCAATAAATCAGCTCTCAAATACATATAAGACATTAGCATAGTGTCTATAGTCACAAAGTATTTAAAAATCATTCTAGCCACTTTAATCAATAAATCAGCAGACCAAGCTCCACTTCAACCATCCTGTAGAAGAGACAAATCCATCGTTGAAAGCTTGATATAGAAGGCCAGCTTGCGTTGCTGATAATGAACAAAGAAAGAGTGTTCCGGAGGAACAAACTCCTGAAACTCCTCAAATGAATACCATAATAAATCCATTTTGGACTTAAGTTTTTCCACCTTAGCTTGGAATAAGGTGCATTAGGTAGCATTCCTTTGAAGGATCGCAAAATCCATAGGGGATAAGGAAGGACCTGGCTGTACAATAGGAATCTACAAAGTAGAATGTGACTGAGCCAACTGTTGCTTAAGTTGTTGAATTTGAATGTTGCTTTGTTCTAGGGTGGTATTAGCTTATGTAAGCTCTTCTATTTGGGTAGCTATCAAAGCTTTAAGCTCTTGAGACTCTTGCAACAATCTATCCCTCTCCTCAGTCACAATAACCACTTGGGATTTAGTATCAACCAATTGAGTTTGCAAACTAGAAATCTCCAATTTTTGAGCATCAATAATCTTAGTCTGGTGCTCCATCTGGGTACAAAGATTAGAAAACCTTTCTTGAGTAGAAGCTAACTCATCATTCACTTTATTCAATTCTTCTTTGTTCTATTGAACTTCTTCATAACAAGAAGAATAGAGCTGTTGGATACAAGCAGTCATCGAGAGTTCAATAGAACTCTGGATATCTTTGCATAAGAAAGGAATTGCATCTCCTACCACCAAGCATTGTATAGGGGGAATGGAAATCTCCAATTTACCATCTCGATATGCTCTGAAAAGATTCGGCATTGTGAGAAAAGCTGGCAGCTGATTGATCAGAAATGGAGACTAGATGAGGAGTTGGGGCTGATTCAACCACTTATTTAAGTCGTTTCCTCTGAATTACCACAAGCGAGAGGGGATCAAGATCCTAAATGACAACATCAATGCTTTCAGTAGGAGGAAGAGGAACCTCTGCGGGATCAACAGGTAATGTAGAAACTTCCTTTGCAGGGGCAGCATACACCAAGAAAACAAAAATATAGGAACCAAATGTGACATTAGTCACATTACCTCTGACAAAATATTGAGCCATCTTTGACAGGAGATAGAATCTCCAATCAATAGTAATTGCTTTCAACACCATTCGGGAAGCTATGAATAATTCCTTCAAAAGGTAGTTAGAAGGTGTTTTGGCAGGCATAAACATGTCGTGAAGGAATTGGCATAACTGCTTCCAGACATGATTAGAGATCATGGAGACACTAATCCGTGAAGTAGTAATAACCCTCTTATTAGGACATCTTGGGCCTACTTCTAAAACAACTTGAGGATATCCTTGTTAAAGAACAATTGTCGAATAGTAGGAAAAGAGTCTCCTTGATAGGGTAAGGATAAGACCTTTGCCCAAGCTTTTAGGCATCAGATGGATAATTGTTCCTCTAACAGGACTAGACCTCTTATTATAAGAGTCTAAAAACTGATCACAAACATCAGTATCCTTCGCGATAAACAGCAAGGGAAGTGTCAAAAACTTGTCTAGGCTTGCCTTACTGATAATATTTGAATCTAGTAATAATAAGTAGTCATGAGACACCAAAGGAACATACTAGACTAGGGGAGGAGTACAAAACACCATTCAGATGGTTTACACACACCGCACTCACACACAGACAATCACAAAGAATGCCTGTAAAACAATCAAATAACAGGAGATAAGATATCAACCACAAAAACTCTCACGGACTTAACCAACTGACTAACCACCCCAAACAATCCACATCCTAGAAAAATTTTGGCATGACCTCTACACTTATGTGATCGAAAGCTTTATGCGATACAGATATACAAGTACCCAATATCCGCATATCAAGAAGAAAAGAAAAAGAAATACACACCGTATCCCGACTCTAATCAAATAACCAATAAAAACCACCAAACCAAAGTTCAAATTGATTGTTGACCAATACTCAATTGACCAAGACTACCAATAAGGACTTCAACTAACTGCAACGTCACCCACCCCACATAACACATTTATTAAAAGGAAAAATGTGCAATGTGAGGGGAAAGGGGGATTTAATTGTAGGTTCATTTTACAATTTAATTATCAAAGAGTGATTTTTAAAAATTAGGTGATAAACCTTAATAAGAAAATTGTGGTTTATTTTATCCATTAAAAATGTATTAAGTTACAATGCTTATGAATGTGCCCAGACTACGTCCTAACTTTGGGTCTCTAAATGCAAGTTTGTTTTTATAAATTAATGTGTGTGTAGCACTTTTTGTTTAGTGCATGCACTTGTGACGACATGTTTATTTTCTTGCAAATTAACAAGTGTTTTCATTGCACTAAGCACGTGCTTCGTGAACGACTGGTTCTTTTAGTTAAGCAAAATGTATGTTTAGTGCGAATGTGCATGGAAAAATATGATCAATTGGTTTGTTTTTGATAATTAGCTATGATGTTTGTGCAAAAAGGAAAATAAGGAAAAGAATGGAGTACCTGGAGGAGGGTATGTATGCAAGTACAGTTTGAATGCGCTATCAGTAAACAGAGATGATGCAAACACAATAGAATCCAACAAGAAAATCCAACAAGCTGAGAAATTTTGCCAATATAAGTGAAACAAACCAAACATCATAACAAATAATTTTCAATAAATTATGATGTGTTTTTCTCTCATGTTTTCATTCAATTAAGGTACTCCATTCTTTCCCCCCCCCCCCCCCAACAAACATCACAACTAATTATTAAAAATGAACTAGTTGATCACATTTTCCCATGCGCATTCGCACTAAACACACATTTTGCTTAACTAAAAAGAACCAGTCGTTCATGAAGCATGCACTTAGTGCGCCAAACACACTTGTTAATTTGCAAGAAAATAAACCCATCGTCACAAGTGTATGCACTAAACAAAAAGTGATACACACACATTAATTTATAAAAATGAACTTACATTTAGAGATCCAAAGTCGAGATGTAGTCCCCGGGCACATTCATAAGTACCATAACTTAATACATTTTTAATGGATAAAATAAACCACAATTTTCTTATTAAGGTTTATCACCCAATTAAAAAAAATCACTCTTTGATAATTAAATTGTAAAATGAACCTACAATTCAATCCCCCTTTTCCCTCACATTGCACATTTTTCCTTTTAATAAATGTGTTACGTGGGGGGGTGGGTGACGTTGCAGTCAGTTGAAGTCCTTATTGGTAGTCTTGGTTAGTTGAAGTTTGGTCAATAGTCAATTTTGGGATTTTTGTTTGGTATTTTTATTGATTATTTGATTAGAGTCGGGGATACTGTGTGTATTTATTTTTCTTTTTTGCCTGAAATGGGGATATTGGGTACTTGTATATATGCATTGCATGAAACTTTCGGTAGCATAAGTGTAGAGGTCATGTTAAAATTTTTCTAGGATGTGGATTGTTTGGGATGGTCAATCAGTTGGTCAAGTCCATGAGAGTTTTTGTGGTCGATATCTTATCTCTTGTTATTTTGGTTGTTTTGTAGGCATTCTTTGTGATTGTCTATGTGTGAGTGTGGTGTGTGTAAACCATCTGAATGGTGCCTCGTATTCCTCCGCCAGTTTAGTTCATTCCTTTGGTGTCTCATGACTACTCATTATTACAGGATTCAAATATTATTAGTAAGGTGGGCTTAGGCAAGTTTGTGACACTTTCCTTGTTGCTTATCCCAGAGGATACTGATGTATATGATCAATTTTTGGCCTCTTATAATAAGAGGTCAGGTACTGTTAGAGGAACAATTATCCATCTGACGCCTAAAAGCTTGGGCAAAGCTGTATCCTTACCATATCGAGGAGATCCTTTTCCTACTGCTCAACAATTGTTCTCTAATGAGGATATCCTCAAGTTGTTGCAGACTCGAGATGTATTGGACCCTAAGAGGATTATTACTACTTTAGGCATTAGTGTCTCTATGATCTCTAATCTTGTCTGGAAGTAGTTATGCCAATTCCTTCAAGACATGTTCATGCAAATATATCCTTCAATTTACATTATACAAACTCTGGTAAATTGGAGGTTTTCATTCCCTTTGTATAATAAGACCACTCTTTCTTTGTTCATTATCAACAACACAAGCTCACCTTCTATATCAAGCTTTCAATGATGGATTTGCCTCTTCCAGAGGATGCTTGGAGTGGAGCTTGGGCTATTGATATATTGAGTGAAGTGGCTAGAATGGTTTTTGAAGTCTTTGTGACTACAAACACTATGCTGATGTCTTATATGTATTTGAGAGGTGATTTATTAATCCCAAATTGTAATATTTTCACGCAATTAAAAGTTAGTTGGTTAGTTTAAAAGTTAGTTAGTCAATTAATAAGTTAGTAAGATTACTAACTAAAGACTAACTAAAGTAAAAACTAACTAACATTAATGACTAATGATTTTTATTTAATTAAAAATATATGTTAAAAATAGTATATTTTAGATATTTCCTAAAAAGATATGGAGATTTCTAGAATTGGATGCCATTAAAAAAAAACAAGTGATGTTTTGGAGATTTTATAAAAAGAAAAAAAAAGAGATTGGCGAAAATCGTGCACGCAGCAATCGTAGTTTGCAGACAATAGACATCACTTCGAACAGGGAGAAAAAGAAAGAGTGATCTGAAAGACTTCTAAGCAAGTGTCTTGAATTTTTACCCCCCTTTTGGAGCCAATGGAACCATCATATTTATGATTTGAGCATCAGATCATTGATTTTCCCAAGATCCCCTCCATCAAGAGCTCTTTTTCTCAGCCACATGCCTCTTCTCTAATTCACTATAAATATGAGGCATGGGGAGGCACAAGAAAGCACAAGGAGACCTCGAGAGGCTATGAGAGAGAGGTAGAAGGATACTCCTCCAAGAGATTGTGACAAGGAGTTTGAGAGAGAGAGGGAGGGAGGGAGGGAGGGAGAGGAGTTAACCAGAGAGGCTACAAGGGAGAGAGTTAGCTCAATTCCCCCTATCTCGTGATCTTCGATTGAGCCATATTCTCTTACGCTTTTTCATCTCAAAATCGGTTCCTTCCTTATCTCTCGAATCTACTTGCGGATGATGGCCCCCAAGCAAAGAATGTCGCGTGTAGATGGCACTCCTATAACCATCAACGAAGCTTTGGGCGAAGGCATCATTGTCAATCCAACTACAGTACCGGTCATAAGTAATGTATTTCCAAATTGATAGATGCTTACTTTGATTCTCGAATGAGATATGTTAGGCCCCATACTATGATGCACAAGTATAGGTAATTGAAAATGATAAATTTCATCTCACATATTCGAAAGATGGAGCTTGCAAAGTGCATGTATCAAGGGAAGTTAATTACACCTAGTTGCATATGGCTTATTCGCTGATAGAGCAATTACAAGGAAGAATCAGTCATGGATCATGCATGGCATAATAGTAAAAAGAATGACATTAAAAATTGTGTATACAAGTGTTAAGTAAATTTTGCATAGAACCGCTCTTTGATCCCAAGGGGAAGAGCGAATATGCGATGTAATTGTTATCACATCTATTCTTGTATTGTTTGGGAAAGATACAATTGGTTTTTGTTAGTCAATCGAACAACTCCCTAAATGCTTGTACATTCAATTGATTGTTGGATTGTGGTTTGGATGATTACTCCAAGTGCTTCTGATTGATGGTAAATTCATGGCAAGGGTCTTTGATGACAAATTGCCATGGGGAATAAAGGAATGCTTTCTTGAAAGATGATTTTAGGCTGATTGCCTTGGTTGTGCTTAATTCTTAATTGGAATAATTAAGGAAGGATATTTTGCATGGATGGATCATCTCCAAGGTCATGTCGCATTTCAAGCCAAGAGGACACTACTCGATTCAGGGGCCGAAGATCGATTGGTGAAAAGGCCAACCACGGAAGTTGTGTCTCACTCCTAGGTCGCTTGGGGTCAGTGGAGCTATGGACACCCCTTGCCTAGTCTGGAACGGAGGTGAAGACTATCGTGAGCCCAATGTTGGTGGCATTGGAAGATCCTATTCTAGATGATGGATGTAAATTATGGTGCCATGTGATTTGGATCGGGTACTTTTGTTGGATGGAAGGGGATATATAATTCTCTTGTATGGGTAGGAGATAAAGATTAAGTTGAGATAAGTTAAGAAACTTCTTTGACTTGTTTGTCAAAGGACTGCTTGCTCTGTATTTGTGTCTGAGACATAAATTATGCAAACAAACCTTGTTCCCTAAAATGCTTGATTAAGGAAGCTAATTTTAAGTATCGTACATAAATGTGGTAGGACCTAATTAGAAAACTAAATTGTGACACTTCTATGTTCAATGAGGGGTTTCTCGATTGCTAAGTCATGCAAGTTCTGTGAGTTTCCCTAGGCTTTAGCATGGCTAGGGGCTTAGGCCTAGATGAGCAGGATTGGTCAATGCTAGGATTTCTTATGTAATTGGGGTTTTCATGTTTCTCCTGAGGCTTTGCTGCTATTGTGTCATGGTTCTCCTCAGATGTGACTGGTATACTTTTGTCAACCTGCTGTGACAGTGCTATAACCACTCTTGATTGGTCAATGCAAGTTCTCTTGTTGTTGGTGGATTGAGTGTTGCAAGAAACCATTGATGGTAATGGTTGCTCTGACTTATTAGAACACATGGATGTGTCTGAGGTTTCACCATTGTTAGGAGAGATGGAAATGGGTTCATTCGTGGGTGGACTCGATGCTTTATTTCTCAGCTCTTCAGCACGCTATCAAGGGAAGCGAGTGGGTAGAATCCCCAACGAGTTTGGGATGGTCCTAGAGAATTGGGAGGCTTCTCACAAGGTTTTACCAACGTCTAAACTTTAGTTATTGTTAAGTTAGGACCCAATTCATGCCGTTTTAGGGGACTGGAATGGGACTATGCCCTACGGGCAAAGAGGTTGAGAGGTGCATCCCTCTTGTTTCCCATTCTCTTTGAACCAAGTGTGGTATGGATCTGCTTTGGATTGGGTATCTATGCATAAAGTAGGATGTCCAAAACTTGAGGATAGAATGTTGTCAGGAGACCTTGACCCCTAGGAAACCAAATTTCAGGTTGATCCTAGTGGGTTCGGCCATGAACGTTCCATTGCAAGGCAGACTTGGGAAACCCTAGGTGACGAATCCCAAAACATTCCATGGGAGTGTCGGGTGGCAACGCGTAGATTCATTTCTTAATGGACCACTAAATTGTGATTGGTCAAGGCGCATTACAGCTGGTATCAAAGCAAAAACTTCATAATGTGATTGATTAATGTATGGTTCTTAGATATATCCTAAATAGAAATAATCTAAGTGGTATGACTTGATTGTCAAGCACCTTTTGCACCCATGAATGGTGACATGTAAGAGAAGAAATTCCTTCTCAAGAAAAGTAAGGCACCCGAGTTTGATGGAGAAGGGATAGATGTCGTAGCAGAGGCGGAGATATGAATTGATTCGATGGATGATTATTTCTCTACTTCGGGAACTACTACTACCAACCAAGCAATGATAGCCAAACTTAAGGTAGTTGGCCAATGTCGGTTATGGTGAAGCACTGGTGCAAAGATCAAGGTGTTTCTGAAGCCGTTGTCACTTGGGCTCAACTAAAAGATGTTGTACTCGGACAATACCTTCCACCAACCTACCAGACTTTGAGGATGAATGAATTCTTCAAGCTTAAACAATTGGAATTAACCTTAAGACCTACTACTCGAAGTTTGTAACCCTACTAAAATACGCGCTACCTATGGATATTGCAGAGCAAGTATCCAAGTTTTTCCATGGCTCGAACACTCCTTTGAACTACCATCTTGAAGCAATGCGCCCAACGGACTTGCAAGATGCATTATTTCGAGCAAAGCCAATCGTCCAAGAACTTAATTCAAACAATTATGACAAAGATGATTCGAGAGATCAAGACAAGAGATGCCACACATGTAGTGAGATAGGGCACATCCATCGGAGATGCCTCTATCGTCAATGCTTCCATTGCATTGAGCTAGGACACATCCAAGCAGACTGCCCTGACCTAATTCCAAAGGACATTGAGCCTCCAAGAAAACGAAGCTACACAGAAGCAGTCTATGGATATATAGAGGAATGAGATGAAGATAAAGACCTAGAGCCTACTACACCTCTTTAGGATGATTAGAAATCCTAGAAGTTCTATTGACATGTAACCAAACTTGTATTGGAATAAACTTTACTCTTGAAACCACAGTTAACCCGAGTAATATGAGTTGCATCTATTTGGGGCCTAGAACTTGCAAATGATTAGAGATACTCTAGCAAGGAATGACAATTATAACTTGCAATGAATTTTCCTTAAGTATTCTTCTCAACTAATATAGATTGGGTCTTGCCACAATGTTGAAGTTTGGGGGTATTCTTTAATATTACAAGCAAAGCCAATTGACCATGGACCTCAGCCCATATCTAAAAAGAGGACAATTCGGAAACAAAATTTTCGCAATAAAGGACCACTTCAGTCTGCTGAAAGGATCCTAGGAAAATTTGGTTTAAAGAAGAAAATCCTGCTAAGGACGACCAGGAATCTTGTGACTCCAAGTGATAAAGCTTTGCGCTGTTTTTATTGCAAAGAGCTAGGTTATTTCAAAAGTGAATGTCCAAAGCACCCTAAACACTGATGCTTCGAGTGCCACAACATTGGACATATCCATGTCCATTGTCCCAACAAGACTCGAAGTGAACTCAAGCTTACAAGAAATGAAGTTGCATAAGCTTCAGTGATTTAGAGCCTACATGAAATTATTCGATACTTAGGAAAAACCTAGAAGATATTCATGAGATGTAACTATAGTAAACTTTTCTCTCGTAATCCAAAATCAGATAAGTCAAATACAATAAGTTGTTATTCTAAAAGACCGCATGCTTATGAGTGGTCAGAGGGTTGCAACGAATGCGTGATGGGTCTTACCCCACAGGTTCCAAAACAAAACCCCCAATTTTTTTCGAGACGAGGACATCTCGATTTTTCTAAGGGAAGGAGGATGTAATATTTCCACATAATTAAAAGTTAGTTGGTTAGTTTAAAAGTTAGTCAATTAATAAGTTAGTAAGATTACTAACTAAAGACTAACTACAGTAAAAACTTACTAACGTTAATAACTAACGATTTTTATTTAATTAAAAATGTATGTTTTAAAAATAGTATATTTTAGATGTTTTAGATATTATCTTAAAAAGAAATGGAGGTTTCTAGAACTAGATGCTATATTTTTAAAAAAGGCAAGTGATCTTTTAGTTAGTTTTGGAGATTTTATAAAAAGAGAAACATTGGCAAAAATCGTGCATGTCACAATCACAGTTTGTAGACAGTAGACAACACTTCAAACAGGGAGAAAAAGAAGGAGCAATCTGTAAGATTTCTAACCAAGTGTCTTGACATTTTACCCCCTTTTGAAGCCAATGGAACCATTAGATTTATGATTTGAGCATTAGACCACTGATTTTTCCAAGATCCCCTCCACCAAGAGCTCTTTTTCTTAGCCACAGGCCCTCTTCTCTAATTCACTATAAATATGAGGCATGGGGAGGCATAAGAAAGCACAAGGAGACCCCAAGAGGCCATGAGAGAGAGGTAGAAGGATACTTCTCCAAGAGATTGCGAGAAGGAGCTTGAGAGAGAGAGAGAGAGAGAGAGAGAGAGAGAGAGAGAGAGAGAGAGAGAGAGAGAGAGAGAGAGAGAGAGAGAGAAGGACCGAAGCTTGCGGTGATAGTCAGTGAGAGAGAGAGAGAGAGAGAGAGAGAGAGAGAGAGAGAGAGAGAGAGAGAGAGAGAGAAGGACCGAAGCTTGCGGTGATAGTCAGTGTAGTAATACATGGGCGGCTAGGTAGAGGCACCTTTACCCCCAACAACCTCCCACTTAAAGGCGAATCTGCCCTAGTGAGGAGTGAAAAGAGAAAAAGAAAAAAAGGCAGTACAACATGTACACATTTACAACAGGATGAGGAAAGACGTCATCTCATCCCACGCCCATCAACCTCCTGAGGAAGGCA
Organism: Lygodium microphyllum; assembly: GCF_053477565.2. Classification (NCBI taxonomy): domain Eukaryota; kingdom Viridiplantae; phylum Streptophyta; class Polypodiopsida; order Schizaeales; family Lygodiaceae; genus Lygodium; species Lygodium microphyllum. The sequence goes on from NC_141156.1 coordinate 43,004,551, forward strand.
AAGCGCTCTATAGAGAGGCTTTTCGTAAGCAGATATGCAGGATTTTGGTCAGTCGAGATCTTGACAAGGTCAACAGACTTGTCCTCAACGACCCCACGTATGAAGTGATACCTCATCTCAATGTGTTTCGTCTTTGTATGGAAGACCGAATTCTTGGCTAACTGAATAGCACTCATAGAATCCGAATGCAGTGTAGGGATAGCATCAATACCAAGGTCAGCAACCAAACAACCCAACCAAATGGCCTCCTTGCAAGCCTCAGTGGCTGCAACATACTCAGCCTCTGAAGTAGAAAGGGCGTGCATTTCTGCACCCTGGACATCCAAGAAACATCACCTCTAGCATAGGTGAATACATAGCCGTGGACTTCCTACTATTTGCATGTCCTGCATAATCAGAGTCAGTGTACCCCACGACTCCTGTATCCTGGCTGCCATAGCATATGCACATATTTGTAGTGCCCTTCAGGTACCTCATGATACCCTTCATGGCATCCCAATGCTTCTTGCCAGGTGTAGCCATATAGCGTGCCCCAAAACCATCTGCAAAGGCAATATCTGGATGAGTGGCTATCATGGCATACATAAGACTGCCCACTACACATGCATAGGGAATCTTGGTCATCTCGGCCTTTTGCTCTTCTGTCTGCGGACAATCAGCCTGTGATACCTTCACATAATAAGGCAATGGACAGCCAATTGGCTTTCTGTCCTGCATGTGAAAGCGCTCAAGGACTTTATGAATGTACTCCGTCTGTGACAAGTAGAGGAGTCCCTGATGTTTGTCGCGTATAATGCGCATACCAAGTATGTGAGCGGCCTGTCCCAGATCTTTCATCTCAAAGCTCTTCTTGAGCTGAGCCTTAAGAGCATCTAGCTCATCATGAGCTTTCTCTGCTATCAACATATAATCCACATAGAGTACCAAAATATATAAAGAACCATTACGAGCTTTCTTCATGTAAAGACACGAATTCATAGTACTCTGGTTGTAGCCCTGTGACTGCACAAAGGCATCAAACTTATGATACCACTCCCTAGGTGCATGTTTCAAGCCATAAAGACTTTTCCTCAATTTGTACACTAGGTACTCCTTGCCAAGTTCTACAAAGCCCTTAGGCTCCTCCATATAAATCTCATCATGCAAGTCTTCATGTAAGAAAGCTGTCTTGACATCCGTCTGGTATAAATCCAAGTCAAGCTGAGCAACCAAAGCCAAGACTAAGCGCAGGGTGGTCATCTTAACCACAAGAGAAAAGACCTCCTCAAAGTCCACACCATGCTCTTGCTTAAAACCCTTTGCTACCAATCTAGCCTTATATGCTGGCTTGGGGTGTCCAGGGGTACTTTTTAGCTTGTACACACACTTGCATGGCAAAGCCTTCTTGCCCATACGCAAGGAAACCAAATCCCAAGTGTCATTCTTATGCAAGGAGTCTATCTCAGAATGCATAGCCCTCTCCTAGGAGTGACTGTCACCCCTGCGCATAGCCTCATCATAAGTGAAAAGCTCTCCTACATTTGTAACTAAGACATAATGCATCGAGGGGGTTGAAATCTATCAGGTGGACATCTATCTCTAGTAGACCATCTCACGGCAGGCTCTGCTACGTGCCCAACTGCCTATCCAATGCCCTGACCATGAGCATCTGCTGTAGCTGTAGGCTGTCCAACTGGTTGTGCGGGAGCTCGTGGATCCTCCTAAAATATGACCCTGCAGATCTCAATTACTCTCTCAGGCTGCCTATGCATCTTGTCTTCATGAAAGACTACATCATGACTGCGGATGACTTTCCATGCATGTGGATCCCTGAGACGGTAACCCATCTCGCCTGCATCCCCATAACCAAGGAAAATGCATTTGACACTCTTAGGATCCAACTTACTTCTCTTGTCCCTGGGCACATGGCAAAATGCCTCACATCCAAAGACATGGAGATGCGCATAAGAGGGAGGTTCTCCAGTCCATACCTCCTCTGCAACCTGGAAATCCAAACCACTAGAGGGTGATCCGTTTATGACATGCACAACTGTACTAACTGCCTCAGCCCAAAAGCTCTGTGGTAGGCCTGCATGGCTAAGCATACTGCGTATATGCTCCTGGATGGTTCTATTCATCCGCTTAGCCAAACCATTCTGGGGGGGGTGTAGGGGGAGATCAATTGACGCTTAATACCCCTCTCATCACATAACTGCTCAAAAGCACGTGAGACATACTCACCCCCATTATCTGTCCTTAGGCATTTTAGCCTATACCTAGATTGGTTCTCAACCAATGCAAGCCATCTCTGAAACATAGCCAAGACATCGAATTTCAACTTAATGGGATAAGCCCAAACTTTCCGTGAAAAATCATCTATGAAAGTAACAAAATACTTTGCACCACCCATAGACTGACAAGGCATGGGCCCACAGACATCCGAATGTACCAATGCCAAGGGCTCACTCATGCGTGGCCTACCAGACTTCTTATGCGTAGACCTAGTCTGCCAGCCATAAAGACAATGCTCACATGAATTAAAACATGCATAATCAAGGGGCGGTAAGTACTACAAACCAGAAAGCATTTTCATTCCCTTCAAAGACATATGGCCCAAATGGGCATGCCCAAAAGATACATGTGGGATAGAACCCAGAGACAAAAAATGATCAAGGGAAGAAGCTGATACAATCAAGGGATAGAGACTGCCAACCTTGGCACCTCTCGCAATCACAAGTCTGCCACGAGTGATCTTCCATGCAGAGTCTCCAAAACATATATGATATCCTGCATCATCAAGTTGTCCAATTGACATGAGACTGTGTGTCAAAGCAGGGACATGATATATATCCTACATAACAAAACTGCGGCCAGAAGGAAACTACAGCAATACATCACCAATGCCCACAATATCAAGAGAGCTATCATCACCCAAGCGCACAGAACCCGAAACAATACAGTATGAATGAAACCACTCTCGGCAAGGTGTTACATGAAAGGACACACCTGAGTCCAAGAGCCAACACTGTGCATACATAGAGTGTATCTATGTCATCTGCGAAGCACTAGAAGAAGCTGCTAGGATATAATCATCATCGTCAACATCCTCAGGCTACATAACATTGATCTCTTCAATTTTAACACTAGACTTTGCAGGTACTATGCTGCGATTAGAAGACTTGTCCTGCACTTTGTCTTTCCCCTTATCTTTGTGCCTTTCATTGCGCAATTCATGGTATTGTGGCCTAATATGGTCCTTTGTCCCACAATGGTGACAAGTAACATTTGCATTACTACCACGGGATTTGCTATGTGACTTCCCACGAGACTTGGACTGAGATTTTTGAGAATCCCGTCCACGACCACTGCCACTGCCATGCTTTCCATATCCATCATTCCTGCCTCTAACTGTCATAGCATGGGACACACGAGAGGCATCCAAATTCTTACGGTTAACCTCTTCCTGCAGAAGAGCACTCTCAACATCAGATAATTTCAAGGTAGTAGTAGAGGCACATAATGCAATGCAGAATACATCCCATGACTCATTAAGAGTACCAAGAAAGAAAAGAGGAGTGACATCCTCTACAAAAGTGATGTCCTGCGAAGTCAAGTTCTTGATTATAGCATGAAACTAGCTCAAATGAGCAGACATAGTCACATTCTCCTTCATGCGCAAATCCATAAGCTGTTTCAGCTAATACATTTGACTCGCTGGACTTTTCTTGTCATAGAGATTTTTTATCTTTTCCCACAACTGCCATGCACTCTGTTCTTCCTCAAATACATTGTAGTAAACCTATTCTGTGAGAGATAATACAATAGTGGACTTGCATAACTCATCAAGCTCAAGCTATTCCTCATCTGGCATAGTTGCAGGCAGATGCCTGCTTAACCTCAAAGGTTTGATCTGCGATTTTTGCACCAACACCTACTGAATCTGGCTCTTCCAATAAGAGTAATTTGTACCATCAAGCTTAGTGATGTTGAAAATAGCATGATCAGTCGATGAACTCGCCATAATGCAGGCTGGAAGACTATAGACAGTTCAAAACTGCTTGTTGTTTACTGTAAAAAATGACCAAAAAATCACCAAAATTGAGGAAAAATGACGAAGAAAGTGGAAAGCTGCTGTCCACCAAGTACTAGTGAAAGTACATCATTTCAAAGTGTTTCAGCATGAAAAATCCATGTTAGTCCATACATATATGCTTGCTGTAATAAATTTCAGATTTCAGTAAAAGAGAGCTAATAGTGCCAAAATTGGATCCCAAGGCAATCAGATACTGCCAAGCCCAAAGCCAGCATCATGCCGGCATAGCATAAACATTTGACGGTCGATAAGCATGAATCCAACACCCAAGTATGTCATACAAACATCTGCCAATGAGTAGGCATACCCCCCAGTCAACGGGGCAAAGTGTTCCTGCCACTACCAAAACTTGACACAAGTAGGTGTCAGCTCACAAAGATACGGATCCAAATCTGAGACTCAGCTCATAAGTATACAGTGAACCAAGACATATAATGTATCATCCCAAACGGTAAGAAATCCCAAAGTCTCAAGTGTCTGTAACTGCTCAATAGCATGTAATGGCTCAATGCATAAAACTACCGCCTGCTCAATGTCTGATAAGCATTCAAGAATGCTCCCACTGGCACAAAAGTCATATGTACGAGCTCAAGAGCTCAAGCCAAGGAAAGTCACAATGCCAATGACATAAGTCCAAGACAATACATCAATAGTGCATCCCAAACATGTACGCAGTAGAGCATCCGTATGTAGCATCCGTAAGCATGTAAGACATCAAATACATCCCAATCCAAACTCTGACAAGCCAAGTAACATCCAAGACTACTCTAGATAATCCAAAATGCATCCAAGGTGGATCTTCAATGAGCACTCAAGCTCAACGTATGCATAGGGTAATCAACCATGACATGAGCATCAAGTCGTAGGCAATGGGTATGCATAAACCCAAGAAGCATCATTGCCAAAGCATATACCAATGTCAATAAGTGCGGGCTGAAATAAGCTCAAGCTTCCAAAAGCATCCGGATTCAATGACAAGCTCAAAGTCGTCCCTCGATGATCAATACATCATAGCATAACCCAAGACATACATCCGGAACCGATAGGCACATGTCAAAGCATGAAAGATAGCTTCAGCCCAAGAGTATTCAGTATGCATTTACTGTTATAAACTGTGTATTTCCAGCCCCAAAATCAGGCCAAAATCATAGCATTACATGTAGCTTCAATCCCCCAATCAATCGAGATGCAATAGGCACCAAACCGGTTATGTAGTCATGCCCAAACAAGCATAGCCATACAAATACATGTTGTCTCAGACCTAAAATCTATTGCAAAAGATTATATCATCAGAATTTGGCAAATCTAACATCACCATCGTGTCCGGAGCGTGCCAAAACCCCAACGTAGACTCTTACCTTGCCTGAATCGGGTTCCAAATGCCCGAGATATGACAAAAAGAGTGATTTTTGGACCAGATTTTGAAAAAGGCGCAAAAGAAACATGAGCTAGCTGGGGGGGGTCTGCTGTCCCACGTGTCAATAATGGGGCCCAAAGGGGGCACAAATGAGGACCAAAGAAGCCCTACACCAAGCCTCAGCAAGCCTTGATAGGCTGGAAGTAAGATCCAAGTGAAGGAAGCTCCAAGAGGTGTGAGCTATGGCTGCCCACAACTTGTTTGCTGCCTGTGAGACCTAAGAACTGAAGTAAACCCTAAAATAATGAAGCAATACCTCAATGTCAATGCCCTGATGGTGCCTTAATAGGCCGAGAAGAAGTTCAGGAAGCTGGGGAGTGATGGGAGCTCAAGAGAATGAGCTATGGCTGCCGGGAAGAAGACCCAATGTGAGTGGGGAGTTGATGGGAAGCTGAGAATGCCATGAACCAAGCTCAAGAGTCGGGAAGCCGAGCTCTGATACCAGTTGAAAGGGAGAGAAGGACCGAAGCTTGGACTTGAGAGCTATGGCAGGAGAGCAAGAGTAAGAGCAAGAGAGAGAGAGAGAGAGACAAGAAATGGGAACTCCAACAGTCACAATGTGTGACCAGGCCTTCCTTTATTCAAACTATCACTAAAAGAATAAAGAATAAAGTGACGGTGACGGGCGCCCACCACCTGCAGTGTGTAGTGGCGGTGATTGTCAATGTAGTAATACACGGGCGGCTAGTCGGAGACGCCTTTACCCCCAACAGGAGGGAGGGAGGGAGGGAAAGAGGGAGAGGAGTTACCCAAAGAGGCTGCAAGGGAGAGAGTTAGCTCAATTCCCCCTATCTCATGATCTTCGACTGAGCCATATTCTCTTACGCTCTTCCATCTCAAAATCCATTCCTTCCTTATCTCTTGAATCTACTTATAGACGATGGTCCCCAAGCGAAGAATATCGTGTGCAAATGGAAATCCTACAACTAGCAAGGAAGCTTTAGGCGAAGGCATCACTGTCAATCCAACTGCAGTACCGATCGTAAGTAATGCATTTCCAAATTGATAGATGCTTACTTTGATTCTCGAATGAGATACGTTAGGCCCCATACTATGATGCCCGAGTATAGGTCATCGAAAATGATAAATTTCATCTCACATATTCGAATGATGGAGCTTGCAAAGTGCATGTATCAAGGGAAGTTAATTGCACCTAATTGCATATAGCTTATTCGTTGATAGACCAATTACAAGGAAGAATCAGTCAGGGGTTATGCATGGCATAATAGTAAAAATAATAACATTAAAAATTGTGTATACAAGTGTTAGGTAAAATTTTCATAGAATCGCTCTTTGATCCCAAGGGGGAGAGCGAATACACAATGGAATTGTTATCGCATCTATTTTTGTATTGTTTGGGAAAGATACAATTGGTTTTTGTTGGTCGATCGAACAACTCCCTAAATGCTTGTGCATTCAACTAATTGTTGGATTTTGGTTTGGATGATTACTCCAAGTGATTGTGATTGATGGTGAATTCAATAGAAATTTCTAGTTTCCAATGATTTACAAAATGTATCCAACTAAATATGATTTTAAAATAAGGAATAATTGACCAAAGTAATATTCTAAAATGAAAAGAGAGTATATATTTTGGATAAAATTATGAAAATTAAGAGGTTGATTTTGGCTAAGATTAACTTAAAACCTATTTGTATTTAGTCAAAACCATCTGTAATATAAGCTATAGTTTTTTCTACAAGCTACAACTTTACTTTTTATAGTACATCTTAGTTCTTCATGAATCAAAAGTTATTTTGAGGATAAAATATGTCACTATAAAGGTTTAAGTTGAAAATTTGGCTAAGTCTGAATGTTTACTATAGAGATGAATAACTTTCTAAGTATTCAGATACAATTTAAGATGATAGCCAAAGAGTTATAGATAATAATTTTTTTATAAATCATGTCATACTAATGACTTGTTAATTCAAAATTTACAAGTGAGAAAATAGAGTCTAAGGTTTGCCAAAATATAAATTTTTGCTTACTACTATAAAATATGGGTTTATGGTGGTTACTTCAAGATTAAAAATGTCATGAAATATTTAGAATTTATAAAGCTTGTCTCTTATAATAAATTTAGATATTTCAATCTCTAAAACTTTTATTTTTATATCATGGTCAAATTCTAAACATATAAAAAGTTATAGTACTTGGAAAATAGCTCCATAGGAAGATTTGGGATAGAAATATAGTCATAATGGTGCCTTAAGATTTTGGAAATTTGGGCAATCCATGTAATAATTTAAAATTCAATAACTCTTTTAAAAAACTAAAGATGAGAACTATGAATTAATTGCATAATTAAGTAATGAAATTGAGGTTTTGAAGCATGGGAAACATGATTGTTTTTCTATGATCATAGCTTTAGTTTATAATGGTTTGTCATGTAGATCTTTATTGTGCTACAATACTCACATTCACATAAGATGCCAAATCATAAACAATTGGAGTGTAGCCACGATTTGACATCACTATTGTGAAGCGAATATGTAGCGAATCTAGCATCTCAAATATTGAATTTAGACAACATTATGAAATATAAAAGACTTGAATACATTAAGAAATTCAGAGAAAACACAAGAAAAATACACGATAGGGCCCAATTTCCCCCATGAAAAAAGCCATGGTTTGCCATCCTTTATTACAAAATATACATAACTATTTATATTTATATCATATATCTAATTACAAAGGAAATAAAAGTAGCAATCAAACTATAGAGTTTTAGATATGAAGAGGTTTCATATAGCTTGTTGTGGTTGATGTAAAAAATTATTTGTCCCAAATCATGATGTTTTGATATCACATTGTGTTTAGAATATGCTACAACTTCCAAAATGGCTTCGAAAGCTTTGAATTTTGATTCTAGATGAGGGAAAAATAACAAAGCTAAGTTTTTACCTTGTTCTCCTATTTTGCACACAATCTTGTTACTTTTATAAAGAAAGCTTTCTAAAAATTAGCACATAAAAGAAAAATAGCAATTTCCATAAAGAAAGCTTATTTTGATAAAATAATATCTTAAATATAATAATCTAGTATTATTTATATTAATTTTTGTAGTACACAATATCATGTGAATACATATTATTATACATTATTTCCTACTATATAGATTCACCTAAAGGTTATTTATATGATAATCAGCTCCGCTATATCACAAAGCACATTAGTATCCTTTCATCTATCTACCAAGCACAACACGACAGATGTTAGCATGTGTGCACTATTGCAACAAGTCATGGATCATGTGACAAATAGAAAAAATCTACAATAAAATAAAAACCATCTTATTCCATATTGAATTCCAATAAAATCACATTATCTATCTACCAAGCATAACACGACAATTGTTACATGAGTGCACTTGTGCAACAAGTCATGGATCATGTGACAAACAAACAAAATCTAAAATAAAATAAAAGCCACCTTATTCCATAGTGAATTTTAGTAAAGGCCATAGATATTCTAATTCCATAATAGATGTTGCATAGACTCCTTCTTACTTCCACAAAGCAGGCACATAAAGAAGACTTCTTGGCTTTGCAAAGCTTCCCCTACACAATGAGCTTCTTTATTAAAACTTGGGATGATACCAAATTTACCATCCTTGAAGAAGTACTCCAAACTCTCCTAATCGTCTTCTAGGTTCTCAATCATATGCATGGGTACATCTTCCAATATTCTATAGTCATAAAGGTGTATCAACCCTCATAACATTGAAAGTCCTTTCTCTTGGCATAGTCCCAAATTTTCTTGCCTTTTTCATTTGTAACTTCTTCAATGGATGAACTTCTTGGTAGATGTAGAAAGTTGGTAAATAAACATTTATCTTCCCCATAGATTTGATGAACCAATCTCTTCTCTTTTCATTTAACACCCACTTGGCATCAATTTCCTCTCATGTAAGCCATCTTAAGTTAGTACGATCCCATATATCCTTCCATCTTTTGATCCATTTGACGTATAAGTTATTTGATAGCTTGGGATATGGACCCTATTATATTAAAAGGCACCTTCATATATCAAGATAACTAGATTGAGAGAGTTGGCTCCCCTCACTCCTTCATTGGTAGACCATTGAGCATTCTCAATGATGCTTTTTCAAACCCCAATGATATTTTGAGGTACCTCAAAGTTCAAAACTTTGATCTGGAGCATTGTTGTGATTAGAATTTTTGGCCAACCCAAATTCAATGATCTTGCACTTGTCAATTTGCAACATCACATTCAATTCCTAATAAGTTGAGCTCATGGTTGATTTGATCAAATGCAATGCTAGGTTAAACAATAGCCTACTAGCTTGCTCTTGGAGATTCTCATCCCCAATATATAGGATCTTTCTTAGGTTAAATAGTTTGAATGCATTTAGCTAAGTTGACCATTACCTTAGCTTTGTTCAATGCTAATGGGCAAGATTTTTCTAGTTGGCAACAAATATCAAAACCTTGGATTGTTATTTATTTGAATTTGTATAGGCTACAACCTTTTCTTTAGCTCTTCGATATGATTTTCTACATTTGTTGACATGAAAGATTTCTACTCTACCATTCTTTATCAAACAAAGTTGCCTATGCTAGTTTCTCTCATGGTAGTGTTCCCTTGCATTGTTGCCATCAGATGACACTATTCTACACTTCATGTTTATCAAAATGAACTAGTTCTAAATTAGTTTTATTTGATTTCAACTTAATGAACTAGTTTTAGATTGGGCTTATACCATGCCAAGTTGATTTTTTCTATTCGAGTTGTCCAGTGAGATTGGTAAGTGTATGTCACACACGATGCAGGAGAGGTACATGGAAAGCATGCAAGCTCCTCTTTGTTACTATTTCTCATTCTTCCTCAAGTTATTGTATATGCAGAAGGCTTCTAGTCCATGTTTTGCATCATCATAATCCATGTCAAATTTTGCATAATCATAATCCACGTTAAATTTTACCATGTGCTTTTTGCTTCATTTCTTTCCTTACCATGCCATGTGATCAAACCAACATACTACCCATAAAAGTGCCATTCATAAACACATTCAATGTGACATCATACTAGATTGATCAATTCAACACATTTCAAAAGTTTCTTTACTTGTGTGATCTAAAGCTTCCAAGGATTGCAATTTGCATATATAATGATATGGTGATCTTTGAGGGGGCATGTGGATAGGTGTTTATAGAAATGAGGGTTTGCATCAACACAATGTGCATGTGCTTGTGAATGTGTGTGACTCATGAAATTTCTAAACATTTTTCATGTATGAATTGTCACCTCTTCAATTAATAGTAGCATGATCCTACAAGGAAGCTATCCTATACATATAAGCTCAAGTGTTGGAGGGCTTGATAGCCATATGGAGTAGAGGAGAGCTTTGAGTCCATGCAGCTCTAATCTCCCTCCCTCCCTCCCTCCCTCTGTAATGTGCCCGCTCCTCAAATCGCGGGACACATCTTAGCAGTCCATTGAGAGATATATCTAGAAGACGCCACTCGGCACTCCCATGGAATGACACGGGTTTTGCCAACTAGGGTCCCTCAAGTCTGCCCCACAATTGAACTTATCCGACCGTTCCCACTAGGATTGACATGAAGTCCGGGTTCCTAGCCAACATTGTCTAAGGTCATAGACCCGACTTTTTCCTAACATTTCTCGTTAACATTTCCTTTGAGGAAAGCTCTTGGCTAACCGAGACCACCCTTCCGTAGAATAGACCCATTGGTCGCATCCACCACACTTCCCTCGGGAGTTGTTTTAGTTATCTAATTACCTACCACATTATGTTGACACATAAAAGTAGCTTCCTTAATTAACCCGTTAATCACAGGTTCCTTTACGTAATTTAAAGCACTGACACGAAAGCAAAATAGAACAAGATCAAACACTTCCTTAACTTATCTTCAGGTTAATATTTGTCTCCCGCCCATACATGAGAATTAAGTGTTCCTTTCTGCCTCCGCAAAAAAATCCTTCCGTCTTTTGGCAATAAAAAACCCGAAGGTTTATCCTCCCAAGATTCCGCCTTGTAACTAGTATCAAGGCCTCGAGATCCCATCTTGAGTCACGTAGAACACTTGTGTAAGGTCCGGAGGCATTGGGATTTACGGCCAAAGCCCCCACTGGCACCCAAGCGTCCTCCTACACCAAGTAATTTCCACGGAGAGACCTCTCGCGACGGGTTCGGTCCACATTCCCGATGCGGATTCACAACCCCCTTGGTTAGGGTTTGGCGGTTCGCGGGGGGTAGCTAGCACCATCCTTCCTTAATTATCCCTTTAGAAAATCAACCATAGCTGAAGCCACCAGCTTAATACAATTACTAGGGAAAACATCCCTTTTATTTCCATGGCAATCAGTCATCTCAGACGTGGCCATGCAATCATCAATCACAAACAACTTGGATTAGCATCCAAAACCACATCAACAAATAGTTGAATGCACAACCTTTTACCTCAAGGCATCGCAATCCCATTGCATGCACAACCAGCATTTAACTTGGATGTATCAAAACACTTTTACAACCTTTCCAAACAACCAAGCATAACTTGGGTCAACAATCCATCTTTAACAAGACCAACCTTTGTTAAAACCATTTCAACAGTTCCGAGCAACATGCTTAGCATGAATCAACTACCCTAAAGTTTGCTCTCCCCCTTGGGTTAGGGCTTCGCAGGGTCGATTTAACAAGTTCCCTCTAGGTCCTTTTGTCTTGCGCGGCCCTCGACAGTTGCGACTTACTTGACAATCTGTCTAGTTCATTGAGTTTCACAACCATAGGGCCTTTGATGGATAACCCTTTGTTGGAAAAGAAACGACTAAGTCCTTGGAGTTGGGTTCTTAATTTTTCAAGGTATGGCAAAAAACCCTCCTTGTTGGTCATCAGTTGGACATCAACTTTAAGTAAATGCAACATCTTCTAACCTTCTATCTTTAAGTGTGATACTATACAGAATCTTTCTAGTCAAATTCACTCCTCATGCACTTGGAGTATACCAATGCAATAGCCACTCTTATCACCTTTCCACTCTATTAGCCCCATTAAAGTGATATGCAATGAGAAGTTCATGCATTGATAACCTCTAGACCCTAGTGTACCCACCTTTGTGCAGGTGTTTGCAAAGGTAAACATATATCACAACAACTATTGTGTCGTAGGAAATTTCTTAAGTATGTATTAGATTCCTAAATGGATACATCATAGTATAGGATAACTTAGATGTTTAAGAAAGCAGTTTTGATATTGATTATAAACTTATTTAGGATGCAATCTATGTCATAACCTCAACTAAACATTATATGACTTGTACTAAGCCTTAATAAGTTTGCATCCTATGCGGGAATAGATTAGAAATTCCTTTCATTTCATGTTTTAAATCATGCTTATAGATTAAGTTATGCGTACAATGGAAGACAAAAGTTCCTTTCAGGTTTTACGGGTCACCTAGATGTGGAGAGAGGGTGACGAGATCTTACGGTTGGTTGTGACTCCACTGGCATTTCTATCTTCGACCGCGGCTTTCGCGCTAATACTCTTAGTAAGCTTTCTCTTTAGAGCCATCTTCAAATCACGATCCTTCACCCTGGATCCTTGATGTGGTGGCTTTGTTCAAGGGTAGCTCGCAAGTGGTCACCAAACCGATAAGGGAGATGAAAGTCTGATAGTGTTCGTGACTTTGAAAATCACCTTGGTTGGAGATAATCTCTAACTTCCACCTCTCTCTCTCTCTCTCTCTCTCTCTCTCTCTCTCTCTCTCTCTCTCTCTCTCTCTCTCTCTCTCTCTCTCTCTCTCTCTCTCTCTCTCTCTCTCTCTCTCTCTCTCTCTCTCTATCATCATGACGGTCTGATTCTATCTCCCACTAACTATATCTCCCTTCCCCTATCATATTAATCTCTCTCTCTCTTCTTCTTCCTTTCTTTTTTCCTTCTACTCTCTCTCTTCCTATTCTTCTTCTTCTTCTCTTCCTCTTCTCCTACTCTCTCTCCCTCTACTTCTCTTCTCTCTCCTTCTCTCCTTCCTCTTCTTCTTCTTTTCCCTTCTTTTCCCACTCTCTCTTCCTATTCTTCTTCTTCTTCTTCTCTTCCTCTTCTCCTACTCTTCTACCTCTTTCCCTCCTCTTCTCCATCTTCTCTTCTTCTTCTCCTTCTCTCTCACTACTTCTCTTCTTCTTCTTCTCCTTCTCTCTCACTACTTCTCTTCTTCTTCTTTTCTCCTTCTCTTCTCCCTCCTCTTCTTCTTCCTTCTCTCTCCCTCTTCTCTCTCTTCTTCTTTCCCTTTCCTCCTCTCCTTACTCTTCTCTCCTTCTCCCTCTTCTTCCCTTCTCTCTCCCACTCCTTCTTCCTCTCTCCTTCCCCTTCCCCTTCTCTTCTTCTATTTCCTCTCCCACTCCTTCTTCTTCTCTTCTTTCCCTCTTCTTTTTCCTCTCTCCTTCTCCTTCATTCTCTCTTCTCTCCTTCCCTCCTTCTCTCTCTCCTTCCCTTCTTCCCTCCTTCTTCTCCTTCTCTCTTCTCTCTCTCCTCTCTCTCTTCCCTCTTCAGACTGTCCACGGAGGGAAAGGGCGCAATTGTCAATGAAGGGGGGGGGGGGGACTCTTTCCGATGGAAGCCCAAGGGGGACCGTGATCACCAGGGCGGACGGAAGGCGCTTGTCTCTGATGGGGGGGGGGGGGGGGGGGACTGTGCCTTATGGCTAGCAGGGGGGAGAGGCTTTATAATGTGTGGGAGGGGGGAGGAAGAGGTTGTTCGCCGCCAACCGGGGGGCTACATGCCCCCCATCTCTAGCTCACTCCCTCTCTCTCTCTCTCTCCCCGCCATGCTCACGGCAGGGGGAGAGAGAGGGAGGGAATTTTTTAATAGAAAAATTTAGAAAAATAAAAAGGGGGGGTGAATTCCTATGGGGGAAGCCACGGGGTCAACGGGGGGGGATGTTACACCCTCCCTCCCTTTCTCATTTAGTTGTTGCATAACCTCAAACCATGGATACATATAAGTTATTTTGGTCATAGGTTAGTGTAGTTGATTATTTTGAGATCTACAAGTGGTGCTATCATTTTGCAAGAAGGGGTTGCTATAATTTTGAAGAAATTTGGAGGAGTGAGTATGGTCCTTTGCCTTCTTCCATGCAGTTTGATCTTATTGATCATGGATGTTTTCATAAGGTTTCTATTTTGAAGGAGTTGGTTCTCCACCAATAGTGTCGATTAAGGCCATGCAAGCTTGAATACATGATACATTTCATGGCCAATGCTTGTTGACTTGTGTGAATATCATTGTGACACGTGTAGGTAACTTTGTCAATTGAAATTTCAACACATCAGATATGAATGTTTTGACTTTATTTGAGATTGTCATTTCTTTTCAAAATCACGAAGTCTCATTCATGCTATTTCACATATTTAATGTGGATGGATTGTTTTTCTCTCTTCGTGAGTGAGGACGTGGACAAGGTGGAGCTCTTTTATCGAAAGTTTGTGTTTGTGGTAAATCTCTTCCTATTACCCACACACCCTTGCCATTGTCACCATAGGGGAAGGTGTATGATGTCGATGGCAACTACAAAAATGCCATTGATGATAATACATTCTAGCTCTCCATTAAAGAAGGATGGTTTACTATCCTGAGAGAGAGACCTCTCCCATTGTTGTTCTTTAGTTTGAGCATGAGCTCATCCAAATCTTGTCTTGATTCATTGAGCCCACTCATTTACTTATAATTTTAACTATGTTTTTGTATGTTATTTATGGTTTTTTATTTAGATGCTTCTTATATACTTGTTCTTAAATAGTATTATTTGTTAATGAATACCTTTATATACTTGTTATTTTCTCCATAGTACTTCTTAAAATTGACCTTCATACACCTCATGTGCCAAGCACACTATTTGGTTTCTAGATAAGTAAATAGTAATCATACATTGTCACTATCAAGTTTAATTCTTATTTGCTTCTTATTGTCCTTGGTGGTCTTTATTTTTTTGCTTTTTGTTTCGCAATCACCCTTCCACTCCTCTCTTCTCAAGCTAAATCTCAAAACTCAGTTCTTAATGTCCTTCTTTCTAGGCCAGTTTTGAACTTAAGCTTTTAGTTGTTCTTCTTATGCTCAACTTTTTGATTGAGCTTGCATCTCCTAGCACACCCTCAATTTTGAACTTAAGCCTTTAGTGACTCTTCTTATGCTCAACTTTTTGATTGAGATTGAATATCCTAGCACACCCTCAATTTTAAAATTGAGTGTCCTTACGGACCTCTAACTCCTCTCTTGTTAGTTTAAATTTAAATTAATCCTACAACATGACACAACATCTTCTCTCCTTAAATTCGATTTGAAAATTGAGCTTCTAAAGTTCAAGTTCAAAATTCAAACTTCAAGTTCAAAATTCAAGTTCAAAATTCAAACTTCAAGAAGCTTACATCTATAACATTCCCTCACTCCTTAGAATCTCAATTTTAAAATTGTATGACTAATAGGTGATCTCATGTCCATCTCTTCTTAGGCTCTCTAAAAGGTCTCAAGATCAATCTCAAAGCTAAGCCTTTCCTTTCTTCATAAGCTCAATCTCAAAAGATTAAGCCCCCAACTTTCCTCTTCAATTTCAAAATTGACTCTCCAATTCCAAACTTCAAACTTGAGGTTGGAATTAATATATTGATACATATGCATTTTATTTAATATGAACTTGTTTATTATAATATAATTTGTCAACATTTATATTATCAAGAAGAGCCGTACATGCATTTCTATTGGGCTTGCCAATCAACCTTGAGTTAGGTTTTTGGATGAGTACATGCTATACTACTACAAAACATCTATTGTATGCATAATATTTGACCAATTTGAAAGTGTATATTTGAAAATAGTACTTTAAATGAGTGCCAAAATTACTACACTAGTATTTAGACATGTACTCTCCCCCTCCATTCAAATAGATGGTAATGATCCTTTGTCTCGTATCTCACTTAACCATAATGTAGAAAGCTTTGAACTTCTCAAAAACTTTTGACTTCTCATGTAAAGGAGTAGAACCCAAGTCTTCATAGCATACTCATCAATAGAAGACACATAATATTCTAGGCCACTCATGCCAAGCTGTGATGTATAGTCCAAACATTTGTGTACACTAAGTCAACTCTACGTGCTTTTGTCCCCTCATGATAGAAGGATTTCCTAGCCTACTTAGCAAACTAACAAGCATTACAAACACATGATGGTTCGATAATCTAAAACAAGGGTACTCTTATCACTAGAATAGACTTTGGAAGACTTGAAAGCCACTGAAAATTAGTATGGTCGATCCTCTTGTGCCATATCTCAAGATTTAACATCTCAGTCTAGAGTATGGATAAGTTCTCTTGTCTTTTTACACATTATTACTAGTGATGCTTGGCACATACATAACATCATCAAGTGTATTTGAGGTTCACCAATAAGCTCTCAATGGATACATATTGGATAATCTTATGCTTTGTGTGTGCCATCCCTTCTGTACACAAAGGATGCTTGTGTAATTGGTGTCATTGTTCTAAATCACTCCACATGTGATGTCATGTGATTAGATGGACCTTAATCTACATATAATTTTGTATTGTCTTATGCATAGTACCTAAACCAATGTTGTATAGCCAACAATTCTTTTCCATGTTTGTGATCACCTAAAGCAGAATTATTTTGGGGAATCTTTTCTACACAAATGTTGCTTGCTTTTTCTTGCATTCATATGGGTGATGGCTTGCTATGCCATAATAATTGCTTGACCTTAGTTGGTCTTAGGATTGGCCTCTACATCGTCTCTTATCCCTAAGCCATAATAATTTCTTGACCTTACTTTGTCTTAGGATTGGCCTCTACATCGTCTCTTATCCCTAAGCCATAATAATTGCTTGACCTTACTTTGTCTTAGGATTGGCCTCTACATCGTCTCTTATCCCTATGCCTCTAGCATATCTATCCCTATGCCAATAGGGGAACAAAGATCACTAGCCTCACTACAAGAATCACTTATGATGGCAATAACACACTGTTTTTGCAACCTGATCACCTCAAGTTGGGAACAAAGTCATTAAAAGGAAGGATACTCTCTCACATTGAGATACTTTCCACAAAATATTTGCATAATTTAACACACTGTTTTTGCAACCTTATCACCTCAAGTATAAATAGAGGAAAAAAATCATTAAAAGGAAGGATACTCTCTCACATTGAGATACTTTCCACACAATACAGGCATAATTTGCCTAGCCCATGCAATCAAGTTTCACAAAGTCATTATTATTATCTACCTTAGCACTAATGTTGCCTATTGGATTTGTACTACTGTGGAGCTTCAGAACATAGTCTTGAATGCTAGGTGTTTTTCTCTCTATGTCATATAGCTCTTGCTTGAGTTGAAGGTTTTGAGCCTTAGTTCTTCTCTAAAAGATCCTTGCAATGACATCCCATACATCCTTGAGTTGAAGATTTTGAGCCTTAGTTCTTCTCTAAAATATCCTTGCAATAGCATCCTATACATCCTTCATTATTGTCTTATCTTAGATGTGACCAAATATATTATCCTAAATGGTGATTGACATGTAGTGAATAGCTTGGTGAATTTTCTTTACCCATGAATGGATAGTTGCATCATCTCTCGCTAACTTAACCTAAATGCCATTCACAACATCTCAAAGGTAATTACCAATAGTGCATGTGTAAAATTTGCATGTAAGGTAGTCGTTGTTTTCCCAATATCACTTGCACCTTCCTTGTACATATTATATATCCTATAAATGGTGCAATTTCTTTATGAAGCCTTCAAGCTTTCAAACTGAAATTAGTATCTTAGCTTCTACTTCGCCGATTTCCTTTTGTAAGATCTTCAGATTAAGCTTTCAATCACTTGAAATGGATAAACAATATGTCTAGCAGCAATATATCCAATATGAGCAAAGATTATTGTCCTAGAACATGCTTTCTTCTACATCAAAGGAAGATATGTAACGCTTACAAAATGAATTCTATAACTACAAAAACACGTAGAATTTGTTGTGCTCTTTGGTTTTGAGTACTTGAATAGCCAATCTATCTAAAACTTATGCTCAAATCATTGAATGCTATTAGCCATTTTCTACAATGGTGCCTTCTTGTTGTCTAGGTTGTGCACATTTTCAAAAAAGGTTGGCCCTATATATCATACGGTCTTAGCTAATGTTGTAAAAGGATGGAGAAGGATTTGGGCTTGAGACACTAATAAGCAATATTAAGCACTTGAATTTTGAAGTGTTATAAAAGCTAGATTGGTCGCACACATGGCATTTTGTTGCTCATCACTTGATAGTTAGCCCTAAATGCTCGCCTAATATTTTGGATTTGGGATGATGGGCTAACTTGCCCTAGGATTAAGCTTACAATAACATGTTTGAACACCTCAAGGCGCTACTATCCAACTGCAGGAGAAGCTATCAGTCGAGCTAGATAGAAAAGGTCTTAGTAGATGGGTTGAATGTGGAATGAGGATGGTTGGGATGGAAATCTTGGCCCAAGGTTTTGTCTTAACTAATAAAATGCTAAATTGGATGGTGGTCACATTTAATAAGAAGATATTCGCTTCTCCTATCGTTGCAGGAGGAGGAGTTCATCATGAACCTCTATAGGAAAAGGCCAGCAAATTGATTTTCTCCTTGCTAAGAAAGATCTAAGATGGGCCATCATGGAGTATCATGATTACTAGTTGGATTGCCAAGGACAAAGTCTTTGGAAGGGTTTTGCCTAATGTCAAGTGGACTGATGTCTTACTCTCTAGGATGTCTAAGATCAACATCTCTCCATCCAATTTGCCTCAACATATGGCTAATGTTTGGAAAAAACCTCCTCTTATTCCAATGGAAGGGGGCCCCCTATAGGTAAAGAAGACGCCTCATTGTTTCTTAGTCTTTGGCTTACCTCCTATGCTTATGAGGATGGATTTACTCTTGCAAACAACAACCGAAGGCTTTGCTTTTAGTTACGAAAGAAAGGCATATGCTGCTTGCATGGCATTTGGGATGAAAACACAAAGTTAATTATTTCTATGGCTCTAATAGTTAAACAATTTGGGCTAAATGGGCAGGAGGTTGATTGGGTGCAAGAGAGTTTGACTAAGTTTAAGATAGAGTGGTCCACTTTTGCTCATCCTAAGCTCTTGACTTTCAAGAATCTCGTTAATGTTGTTGGAAAACCTCTTGTTGCAGTCAAGAAGAGAGGTGTGTTTAGGGAACCTAACTCTAGATGGCACTTAGGTTAGGGAGACTTGGAACAAATTGGAAACTAGGGGAACCTTTAAGACATGGAAGAAAGAGTGAAAAAAGCATGGCCCTACAAAATCAATGTTTTCCTTTAGAGAGTTGTGGCTAACAAATTGGCCAAGAGAGAAAGGATTGCCAAGTTTGCGCAAGTATCTCCACTTTGTGTGTTTTGCAGGAAGAAAGAGGAAACAATTAAGCACCTATTTTGAGATTGCCATGAGGTGCAAGCTCTATGGCACATAATTAGAAGGGATCTAGAAAGACTCGATGTTCATCATACTATTGGATGAAGTCTTAAAAAAGGTTTGGGGCATAATTCGTGGCGTCACCTTGTATGGCGTCACCTTGTATAACATTTGGTGCCACATGAATGGCTTGGTGTTCAGGTGAAGCCTACCTTACACTTAGGAAGTTAGCTAGGCAAGATGAAGCTTTTAAGCCTATATCTAAGCAAGATGAAACTTTTAAGCCTATATCTTGACTTTTTGCCTTGATATAGTTGAACCTACCCTATCTAGGTGGTGATGTTGAAATTTACATATTTTAATACAATCTCGCACATTAGAAACAAAATTAGAAGACTCTAGAATATGAAGAACAAAAGGATACATGTAAGAAGCAAGTTTAGTAAGTATGAACGTTGAGAATGCTTTTGAACCATGTCTTGAGGATGTTGAGGCATTTTTTTTGGGAGGGGAGATGGAAGAGACATGTTTGCGAGAGCTTTTAGCAGGCTTTGATGCATCTCCATCTCCAATGGTGTTGTGAACATTTTTCTTTCATGAAACATATTATCTTTGTGTGCATTTGGAAAATAACATATTTACCAAGTTAACGTCAAAAACACAAATCTTGAGAGTTGATATGAACAAACATACAAGGAACCTTCAAGCTGGATTAATGTTGAAGGTTGCAGCGGGTTCGATGAGTTCGGAATTGTGCATGGAATTGCTGACATTGGAAAATAAGAACGGGAGCTTTACAGTTTTCCGTTTCGTTCGTGGACGCAATACAGGAAGCAGGAAGGCTGACGCTGCTTGCTCTTAAGGCAGGGAATCAGGCTGGGATTCCTGCTCGTGCAAGACAGCGTGGTGGAGGATGCTGCCGGACTGGAGGAGCATGTGGCAGGGGCAGCCGCGGAGGCCATGGGCAATGGCCAGGAGGACGTCGCGCATCTGGGCCTTGAACTGGGGGCCGTCCAGGTGGCCGTCGGCGTCGGCGTCGGGGTGGGAGGGGTCGGAGAGGGCGGCGGGGTGGTCGAGGCTGATGGGGAGGAGGGGTTGGAGGAGGGCGAGGCGGAGGTCAGCGCGCGACAGGAGGCCATCGCAGTCCGCGTCCAGCTCCCGGAACTGCGCCTCCAGCGACGCCTCGAACTCCTCCGATGCCTTCTCCACGTACTCCCGTATCGTCGACTCCGACACGATTGCCGCAGCCATGCTAGAAACAACACACACACACACTCTCTCTCTCTCTCGCTCAGGGCTTGATGGCACACAGCGCGATCTCTCTCTCTCTCTCTCGGGCGCGCTTTGTCGCACCCCTCCCTTGACGGCTTCTCCGCTCTCCACGCCTTTATACGCCTCCCCTAAAGAATAAAGTTCTCTTTCACTCGCAAATATCCCCCACCGCCGCTTTCAAGGACGACCCAAAATTTTCCAAAACCCCCACATTCGCATTTCTCAACCGCAAACTTTGTGTTGTTGGGCCTTCCCCATGCCCATAAGGTTCACTTCGGGCATCAATTTTTCAACCCTTGTAAGTTTGTTTTTGTAAGCAAAACCCTTTGGCCGGGGATGGATTGCAAGAAGCGACAACGATATATTTTGGTGTGAAATCATCAATAATATCTCGTCACATTGACATAGGCATAAAAGGCCTCAGGCATGTAAATTTTCACATCTTTTGATACTAGAAGATGTTCCATTGGTACTTTCATTGATCAAGAACTTGCTGTCAATTGGAGCCATGACAAAGAAAGTATTCCTGAAGGATTTTGAAGGTTAACAAAGCCTCATGAAAGACATAAAGGATCACTACAAAGTAGTGGCCAAAGGAAAGAAGCATGGAAACCTCTTCAAACTTGGGAAATTTTAAACTATTTAATATTTGTATAATTTCATATCACATTTTTAGTTTGAGTGTTTTGAGCATTCACCTTATATTATAGCTACATGAGATGACACAAAGAGACACCATTGTTCTGAAATTCTATCTTGTACTGCAAGTGCAACATACATCACAAAGAGATGACAATGCTTCATTTGCAAGATGTTATGGCACCCCTAAATGGCAATGTTGGTCATTGACCACATCAAGGAAGCACAAAGATTTGTGGTTAATATTTTGAAGGATTGGTAGTGTGTTTTAGTAAGTATCTAGAAATGTCTATTTTCTAGTTTTGCCTTTATGGGTTGCATATTGTATCGCCTATTAATATCCAAAAACATTTGTTAGGCAATACACCTTGTGATACATACTAACCAACCTTTCTTTCTTGCATAATGTAAAGCCTCCTAAACCTACACAAGTAGACATCGAGATTCAATGTGTTTGTTGTGTGATAATTCAAAAATTTGGAGATGTGAATACATATTCCTAGATGCAAAACATGCTTTCTTCTCTTTCACACCTAATGATGAGACTTTTTCACAATCTTTGGGGCAGTTGAGAGAGAGAGAGAGAGAGAGAGAGAGAGAGAGAGAGAGAGAGAGAGAGAGAGAGAGAGAGAGAGAGAGAGAGAGAGAGAGAGAGTTTTGTTTGTAGCCTCAACGATATATTTTGGTAAATTTTAACAAAGCCTCATGAAAGACATAAAGGATCACTACAAAGTAGTGGCCAAAGGAAAGAAGCATGGAAACCTCTTCAAACTTGGTAAATTTTAAACTATTTAATATTTGTATAATTTCATATCACATTTTTAGTTTGAGTGTTTTGAGCATTCACCTTATATTATAGCTACATGAGATGACACAAAGAGACACCATTGTTCTGAAATTCTATCTTGTACTGCAAGTGCAACATACATCACAAAGAGATGACAATGCTTCATTTGCAAGATGTTATGGCACCCCTAAATGGCAATGTTGGTCATTGACCACACCAAGGAAGCACAAAGATTTGTGGTTAATTTTGAAGGATTGGTAGTGTGTTTTAGTAAGTATCTAGAAATGTCTATTTTCTAGTTTTGCCTTTATGGGTTGCATATTGTATCGCCTATTAATATCCGAAAACATTTGTCAGGCAATACACCTTGTGATACATACTAACCAACCTTTCTTTCTTGCATAATGTAAAGCCTCCTAAACCTACACAAGTAGACATCGAGATTCAATGTGTTTGTTGTGTGATAATTCAAAAATTTGGAGATGTGAATACATATTCCTAGATGCAAAACATGCTTTCTTCTCTTTCACACCTAATGATGAGACATTTTCACAATCTTTGGGGCAGTTGAGAGAGAGAGAGAGAGAGAGAGAGAGAGAGAGAGAGAGAGAGAGAGAGAGAGAGAGAGAGAGAGAGAGAGAGAGAGAGAGAGAGAGAGAGGTTTTGTTTGTAGCCTCAGAGAGTGTGTTCCAAGAATATCATGAGGCATTTTTACTCTAGGAGAATTTCTTTCCTTTTCTTAAATCTTTCGTTTTAGATCAAAATTTCAACTTTTACCATGTGTTTCTGCTATCTCTCTCACTCTTACTTTCTCAGGGAATCATGATGCTCTCTCTTTCCCATTTTTTGCAATGTATAAAGATATGAAAACCTTTGCTTAATATAAGGTGAATACATATATTATATATCTACAAGTTCATGTGTATTTCCAGAGTTAATATGCATTCAAATAATGCATACATATATCCTAACATCCAAGAGAGATTAGGGGAGGAAAGAATAAAAACACATTGTTTATAGACATAAAATTGACAACAATGGTCTTCCTGATAATGTTGACTTTATGAGAGATTACTTTGGCATATATACACTTGAATATAAGGAAGTGAAAATGTAATATTGGCATTGTAAAATGTTAAGAATAATATAATGCAATGGGACAACAATACAAATGTTATGACTCAAAATCAATGAATGGGGCCAATTTTATATAAGCAATTACATGAGTGGTTTAATAATGGATAGAGCGAAAGCAAACAAAGATAAGATAACACAACAAATTCCAACTTGGAAAACTTTGTCACTATTTCACATGAGTTTAGATCTACAAGAACCTTAGGGTTTTATCATGAAACATCTACCCATAAACACATGAATGGTTGTAAACTTAAAGGTGGTTAATCTCTTGCACTTGATTTATTAAGTGCCTTAAATTGGAAGGCTAAGTTTGTACAATGGATGTGATTTACATTTCCTACTTTGGATTCTTGAGGACTTCTTTACTAGAGGAAGTGCACCCAAGTGTCCGGTTAGCCATTTTGTGATGGGATGTATGCAAGAGTCTTGGGCATGCCAAGCACAAGTGAGACATGGTATACAAATCGTTGCACTTAACATGATACCTTGGCACGTTCCTAGTTTAAAGTAGAAGTGCCATATTTACTTCTCGTATGCACATTTCTCCATACATTTGTGATTATTTAGTTGACTTGTATGCTTGCAAGTAGGAATTTGTGAGGTTATGTTGTCACAATCTATTTTACACCTATACATTATAAAAGCACTATCCAACACACACACACACACACACACACACACACACACACGCATGCACGCACACACGTGCACACGCACGCACGCGCACACACACGCGCATGCATTGTAGCATCCTTGGACAAGCAATGTGAAGGCAAATCAATGGGGAGAGTGTTTCTAAAAGGGAAGCCATGGGTCCCTCTCCAAGTCAGCAACTAAGGGAGGGACCCATATGATCTATCACTAGCCATTCCCTAGAAGGCTATGTGTGTGTGTGTGATGGATTTCAAGTTGTAACATGCATGGGTCATTAGTGACTCTCTCTCTCTCTCTCTCTCTCTCTCTCTCTCTCTCTCTCTCTCTCTCTCTCTCTCTCTCTCTCTCTCTCTCTCTCTCTCTCTCTCTCTCTCTCTCTCTCTCTCTCTCTCTCTCTCTCTCTCTCTCTCTCTCTCTCTCTCTCTCTCTCTCTCTCTCTCTCTCTCATTCAATGAGAAAAGGACGTGAGTGGTTGATGAAAAATTCAATGACATGCTAGTGTGGATGCAACAAGGATGAGAAACATCACAATTTTTCTATTCTTTTTTGGCCATGTCATTAGTGCTAATAAAGATCGAAAGAGATGATCTCAATCACATGCTATGATCAATGCAACTAGGATGAGCGAGATGACAATTCCATGATTTACTCGTAATGAAGGGAACTAACATGAGTTTATCATCCTAATTAGAACATTTTTTAGCTTATTGGAAGAATTGGTGAGAGATGTGGATAGCATGGCTATTTAGCATGTTCACATGAAGTACCTTTTTTGTTTAAAAATGTGAAATATAGAAGCCTAGTAGATTGTCAAGGAGGGCTACCAAGAGAGAAGCAAGAAGATACATAGAGATACAAGAGTGTATACATTTTGTATGTATATGCATGCATATAAAGGATCCTTGAGTTTTAAGGACACCTTCTTCACATGGTGTGTGGTTATCAAGAAAAGAACTATTATAGACATCTCACACCTATCCAAATTCATCCAATGCATACATCTTGTGTGTGTGTGTCTGAAGTGTAATTGGAAAAAATCCTTATAAATATAAGACTCCACAAACCAAGGCAACCATAATTTTTCATTCATGATGCCATGTTTATACATATACTATTGTGGTGGTATGTGTATGCAAAAGTAGCTGGAATATGTGTGTGACATGTAATTGGAAAAAATCATTACAAATATAAGCATCCACAAACCAAGGCAACCATAATTTTTCATTCATGGTGCAATGTTTATACATATACAATTGTGGGGGTATGTGTATGCAAAAGTAGTTGGAATATGTGATCCTTCTAGTTGTTAGCATGTGCACATTTCCTTAGAGGGATGGGGGAGGGAGCATTTGGAAATTTGTTAAGATATAAACTTGCTTGTTTGTAAGGTGTTTGCACATATATGTGCACATAAACATGCATTTTTGTGGGTTACTAAGATGTGTCACCTTTAGTATTAGCATGTATTATGCCTTGTGTATGCATATTGTGAAGAAGCGATTCATGTGTGTATGTCTGTATATGTACACAAGCATTGGTTTAAATGCAAATATAGGGATTTAGGTCTTTGTAAGATGCACATGTGTATAGTGTATGGGATTTTGAGATTTAGGATGCTTATAATGTATTTATGCATGATCAAGTGGGTTCAACTTGTTGCACATGAACCTTAAAAGAAGAATTTAAGAAGGCATGTAATGCACAACCAAGTTATAATTGCCCCTCTATGTATATGCGAACCAATTGTAGGAATCAAATTTCTATCTATACATGCATGAACCATTTTTATGTGTCATGCATGAGGTGGAATGCTTAGACTATAGAAGAAAATGGCTAGAGAAACCAAAGCTCTAGTTATTATATAATTTCAATGGATATCCTCTAAGTAGCTTTTGACCCTATCGATACTAGACTATAAGATGTTCACTTGCAATGGGGGGGGAGGGGGGATTAGACTAGTTGTCATTTGGCTCAAGTATGCCCTAGAACCTACTATAGAAAAAGAAGATATCAAAAGGTGGGTGACTTTGTGCTCTTGATCACATGACATGCCAATGAGAAGCTAAAACTTTATTGACATATTCTTCCTATGGATGGAAGAATGGAGGCTACATGCAATATGTATACTAGTCATAGTTATGCAAATCTATGCCAATTGGTCAGAATACTCAAAGCATGCATGCATAGAGAGATAGATAGAGGGAGGGAGGAATGGATGGAGAGAGAGAGAGTTTTATATTAAATATTAATTTGAATAGAAACTTACCATTCTCATGGGTTAATTCCTATTTGAGACCTGGTATGCAAGTATGGTCTCGATTATTTGTATACATACATATAAACTTTCCCTAATGACTATGCTTGAAACTCACTTTTATATATGGTTAGGTATTTCCTACACCTTCTTTAAAACCTTTGAACCTATCCTTTATGTTATGTTAACTTATGATACCACTCCCTAGGTGCCTGTTTCAAGCCATAAAGACTTTTCTTCAATTTGCACACTAGGTGCTGCCTGCCAGGTTCTCCAAAGCCCATAGGCTGCTCCATATAAATCTCATCATGCAAGTCCCCATGTAAGAAAGCCGTCTTGACATCCATCTGGTATAAATGCAAGTCAAGCTCAGCAACCAAATCCAAGACTAAGCGCAGGGTGATCATCTTAACCACAGGAGAAAAGACCTCGTCAAAGTCCACACCATGCTCCTGCTTAAAACCCTTTACTCTACCAATCTAGCCTTGTATGCCGGCCTGGGGTGTCCAGGGGTACTTTTTAGCTTGTACATCCACTTGCATGGCAAAGCCTTCTTGCCCATAGGCAAGGAAACCAAATCCCAAATGTCATTCTTATGCAAGGATTCTATCTCAGACTGCATAGCCCTCTCCCAGGAGTGACTGTCACCCCTGCGCATAGCCTCATCATAGGTGAAAGGCTCTCCTGCATCTGTAACCAAGACATAATGCATCGAGGGCTGAAATCTATCTGGTGGACGTCTGTCTCTAGTAGACCATCTCACGGCAGGCTCTGTTGCCTGCCCAACTTCCTGTCCAACGCCCTGACCATGAGCATCTACTGCAGTTGTAGGCTATCCAACTAGCTGTGCGGGAGCTCTCGGCTCCTCTTGGTTCACAAAGATATGGATCCAAAATGGAGACTTAGCTCATAAGCATATAGTGAACCAAGACATATGATGTATCATCCCAAAAGGTAAGAAGTCCCAAAGTCTTAAGTGTCTGTAACTGCTCAATAGCATGTAACGAGTCAATGCATAAAAGTACCACCTGCTCAATGGCTGATAAGCATTCAAGAATGCTTCCACTGGCACAAAAGTCATATGTACGAGCTCAAGAGCTCAAGCCAAGGCAAGACACCATGCAAATGACATAAGTCCAAGACAATACATCAATAGTACATCCCAAACATGTAGGCGGTAGAGCATCCATATGTAGCATCCGTAAGCACGTAAGACATCAAATACATTCCAATCCAAACTCTGCAAGTAACATCCAAGACTACTCCAGATAATCCAAAATGCATCCAAGGTGGAGCTTCAATAAGCACTCAAGCTCAACATATGCATAGGATAATCAACCGTGACATGAGCATCAAGCCGTAGGCAACAGGTATGCATAAACCCAAGAAGCATCACTATCAAAGCATATACCAATGTCAATACGTGTGGGTTGAAATAAGATCAAGCTTCCAAAAGCATCCGGATTCAATGACAAGCTCAAAGTTATCCCTCGATGATCAATACATCATAGCATAACCCAAGACATACATTCCGAACCAATAGGCATATGTCAAAGCATGAAAGATAGCTTCAGTCCAAGAGTATTCAGCATGCATTTACTGTTATAAACTGTGTATTTCCAATCCCAAAATCAGACCAAAATCATAGCATTACATGTAGCTTCAATACCCCAATCAATCGGGATGCAATAGGCATCAAACTAGTTATGTAGTCATGCCCAAACAAGCATAGGCATACAAATACATGTTGTCTCAGACCTAAAATCTATTGCAAAAGATTCTATCATCAGAATTTGGCAAATCCAACATCACCATCACATCCAGAGCGTGCCAAAACCCCAACTTAGACTCTTACCTTGCCTGAATCGGGTTCCGAATGCCCGAGATATGACAAAAAGAGTGATTTTTGGGCCAGATTTTGAAACAAGCACAAAAAGGCTTCTATGAAGATCTACACAAGAAAATTTGCTATGGCATAATTAAGAGGGACAAGCCACACGTTATTTCTCTACAAGAGGTGAAGTGAGATGAGGATGCATGTAGAAGCTTCTATACCCAAGGCTATTCTAATTTCTTTGACATTGTTTATAGGGCACAAGGTGGTACCCTACTACTAATTAGGGAAGATTTAGCCCCTAGCTTGAAGTGGAAAGAGGGTGATGCTAGGTGTATATTAGTGATGGTGAATCCCTTTTGGTGAGATCCTTGTATGTCTCTAATATCTTGACTATCAAAGCCAAACAATGGGATCCCTTAGAAACATAGATTATTGGTAAGGCTATTGTGTTTGGGGAGGGGGGAAGTTGAACATGGTTTATAGAGAAGAGGATAGATCTCATGGTGGCATAGGGATGATTCTGGAAGAGAGAGAGAGAGAGGCATGGGACAAGATCATGCAAGCATATGATTTGATGGATATGGCACTAATTTCTTCTAGCTACACCCATATCTCACATAGGAGGCTACATGAGTAAACATTTTGGACCATATTGCAATGTTAATCTCTTTCAATATAGTGCTTATTGGTAAGAATGCTAATGGTCCCCCCTATTTTGCCTGAACACTACATTCCTCAAAGATGACACCTTCTTGAAGTCTATTCGCAAGGCATGGAGCAATGATAGGGACTCTTCTATTAATCCTAATTTTAATTGGGAGAATACTCTTGATGTGCTCACCCTCTATGCAAAGGAGCATGCAAGGAAGCTCATTGCATATAGAAGAAGAGATGTGGCCATATAGCTAATGTTAGCTGATCTATCCTCTATAACCCTTGGTTCTTTATCCTAAGGATGAATCAATGCAATCTATTCTTAATATTTTGGAAGCATTTTTGAAGCAACATGATATTTACATAATGAAGTTGCTAAGGTACAACTCAAATCCTATTGGGAATTCTTAGAGATGCACATAGTGAATTTTTCTTCAATACATTCAAGATTAAACAAGTAAAAGAGACTATTTCCTACATGGAGGATAAAAATGTCACATTGGTATTGAAAGAGAAATCTATTTTGCAAACATATTTGATGAACACCTTGCCTTGATTGTTGGATTTGAGCCTCCTTCAATGCTTGATTATGGACAAAGGCTAAAGAACTTATTAGACAATGGTATTATTCTATTTCACAAGAGGAAGCATGGTAGAGGAGGCCATTCGGAGATAAGGAATTCAAGGAGATAGTTATGCAATCTAAGAAAAGCAATTTATTAGGCCTAGAGGGGCATGGTTGTTGGAGAGGCCCCTCAGAGATAAGGAAGTCAAGGAGATAGTTGTGCAAATCAAGACAAGTAGGTCATTAGACCCAGATGGCCTTCCCACCATAGATGTCTTCCACAAACTCTTGGATGTGTGATTGTTTGACTTGGTCACAAGATGATGAATAATGTTTGAAGATTTGGCCCAATACTACATTCACTCAATCAAGGCCTCATTAAGTTGGTGCCCAAGTGACCTAACTACACTAAAATCATCAATTGGTGTCCACTTACCATGCTAAACTTCCCCTACAAGGTACATGCCAATGCACTTCTGATGTGAGTAAGCATCTAGATTTGACAAAAAAAATTCAAGATGGGACCATTGTTTTACTATGGAAATCCAATTCTTTACTAATGATAATGCCTCCATTCTAAAGGTGTAGAAGTCTTTGGTGGATGGTCTTATGGAGGTCTACTAGATTTTGCTAAGCTCTTTGCATCAAGGATAATTTAGATCAAAGTAGAACCGATTTATTGATCTTGGGGAGAATCAAGAGTCATGAGTGGATTGAAAATATACTAATAAAGGGTCACCCTTGTAGGACTGATTGGAAAGATGTGGTGTGCTCCCCCCACCTCACTATTCAAATTCTACATTCCTTAGTAGTATAGCCCCTTGTCAAATCATGGCAGTCTACAATTGATGATGCTAAGTGGGTGGTGACAAACCCTTGAAGAGGTGATCCCTCACTAAGAAAAATCCCCTGGATCAATCCCTATGTAGATGACCCACTTACCAGTCCCATAGATAAGGACCCTAAGATTGGCCAAGAATTGCATGCATGTGGCTTGTTGCAATGGAAGGATTTATGGAATGGAATCGATGATTGCTCACATTCATTCGACTAGATTGTGGATTGCTTCAACCTAACAATAGCTAAGCAAAGATGGTTGGAAGCTGTGATGGCTTACCAACGTGTTGATTGACCTTTCTTTGTTTTTCTCACTTTGACATCAATCTTAAGATCACTAGAGAGCCAAGGTGGTAATGTCTTTTGGTAATGCAAATGCAATCAAGAATTTAAGGGTCCATCTCCAATGATGGCAATGAGTATTGGGGTCAAGTGGAAAAAAGAAATTCACCATGGAAAAAGTGAAAACATGGAAAAGCCAGCTCAAGAATCTAAGGAAATCCAAATCTTCCTATCAACTCAACATCTTCATAAATTGCATGCGTGAATCACACTAGCAAAAAAGCTTTCCATCACCCCCCCTCCTCTTCTTACAACAAGCAGGTTGAAGAGATTGAAAAGTACTTATTTTAGGATCGCTTCCACACAACTCCAATGTGGAAGAGAATTAGGAAATGCTTGAAGCAAGTAACAACTTTTGAATAAGTAATGTCTTTTTTGGTGATCAAGGTGTTTGTTGGACAAGGCAACTTGAAGGATGATAAGCTTAATTAGTGCCAATGGGAGGAATCCTAAAGAATATATCACTCTTTTAAGGATGAATGTTTGCTTGTATTAAAAATAGTTAAATTTTGACATTGAATTCACAAATTTGTTAAGAAGTTGAAAAATATGTCCTATGACCATGTGCATTTGAGAATGTTTTAAATCTTTTTTTACCTTACTTCTAATATAATATCTTGCATTATTTTAAATAATTCACTATAGCATGACCTCTTAAAAGAATTCTAAGGATTTTCTTACTATTTATTGTAATGCATCAAGCAATAATTAAGAGCAGTGGTGGTCAACCCCTCTATCACCCTCCAACTCAAGGGGATTGTGGGGGCACATGTTTAAAGGGAAAGCTAGTTATACTCTTATTGTGAAGGAAAAAGCCAATTAGTGTAGCCTTCAAATTTTAACCCTAGTTGAGAAAGAGACAAATTTAGAAAGAACATGGCATCTAGGACATATGATAAATGGAAAATAAGAAGATTCTCAATTGTGCACACCCACTTCAAATTGGTCAACACATCCATTAATGTGCCATATTTCATAAAAAAACTACAGCTTTGATTGGTTATAAATGAATAAGTAGATACGTATTCTCATGTCCATGCCTAGCTCACAATTGCCATGTTTTTGTGGCCATTTAGTAATGAACTATGGATACTTTGCACTAATGTTCCCAATAATCACTTCATTGTGACAACCTTGCATCTATAACTTATCTATGGATCAATTAAGCACAATTTTTGAATAGTTTCAAGCATTAATTCATTGAGACAATCCTTGGAATGATAAATTGAGTCGTCTTAAAAAGTGTCTCTTAAAGCAAATCAAGAGAGGTGAGAGTTCAAGCCATTACATCAAATCCTTTACCCTCATTGCAAGGTCATCTTATGCTCACATCTTTGTACAACCCTATGTTCACTCCCTTAGAGAAGTGAACTATTGTTTTGTTGCTTGATTTGTATTAATCAAGACTACCCTTCTAAGGCTTTTGTTAATGGGCCTAAATCCATTCTTCTTAGCATACAACACAAATAATTGTATTTTCTCATGAAATTAAGAACATCAATGTGATTTATAGGGACATGATAAGTAGAGAACACACTCAAAAAGTTGCCACATACAACTTAGGCCACAAGCTCTTTAAAGACTTTATTCTCTTTGGGCATTTCTCAAGGAGATGTCACTTTCCTCTCTCATGTTTGTGAAGTGATTACTTTTATAAACAAAAGAGCCATCTCATTATAGTTTTAGAATTAGCTTTTACACGTGGAAGCTCTACATCATAACTTTTAGACATGGAATCTCTACATCTAGTATACATAATTTTTATCTTCATCATTGCATGTGACTTTTAAAGATGTTTCACTACATTTGTAATAAAGGGAGCTATCTTTTTATGATCTTCTGACAATGAAGATATCATAAAATTTTATAGATCTTTGATGCATCTCCATGACCTAAAGAGAATATGGACATTACACACGCACAAACCACAACACCTCACCCCCACCACTCAAACACAAAGATGAATATTTTCACAAACATTCTATCTAATAATAGTATTCAAAGCTATAGTAGGTTCTTTTGTTGGTATAATATTTTGGGGCTAGATTGTTAGAGATGAGACCTAAGGATGAATCGATGTTTCTTTTGTGCAAGTTGTCCTTTGAGGAACATTCGAAGGCATAACCCTTCTAATTGCATTTTTGGTTGTGCAATCAGAAGTATTCTTTTGAGTTTATTATATATATATATGGTGTGAAGGAGATTTACTTTTCAATTATGGTGGCCACTAGAATAACTTGCTCTCACAATGTACTTTTTTACTACTAAGACTAGTGTTAGTACTTTTCTCACCATATATTCATTTGCAAGCTTTATGTTGTGTCCTATGAAAACTTTATGTTGTGTCCTATAAGATTGGGACTCATTCTTATGCAATGAATAAGCACTAGATATGAACTCTTTGCTTCAACAATCACAAGTACATGGCCAAAGTACTTTGGTAGAGTTGCCCAAGATTATGAACTAGGTACATGCATTCTAACATAAGGGGTTTTAATTTTGGGAGTCATGGAAAACATAGATGCACGAGGGTTTTTTAGAGCTAGAAAATTTAATTTTCTTATAGAAGGGCAATTTAAACCTAAAATGTAGTAACACTAAGTCTACCTAAATTTCAAAAGCTAACCCCGATGCAAGTTGGTTGGATATGTGTTGTGTGTGTGCTCATGCATGTAGGTCCATGGTTCAATGCTTGGCTAGGCGGCTTGAGGGGGTGGCCCCTATTCACTAACATGCAAAGTTCTACCCATGGGTCGTGAGCTAAAGAAAAGAAAAATTGGCACAAAAAAAAATACTGTATTATGAAAAAGAAAAATTCAAAACATGTAAGTAAGAGGTTTACAAAAATACATTTAAATGAAGGTGCTTGTCATATATGGGTGTTTCATGTACTAGCTCCATGCAAGTACATACATAGTATTGCACATCCCTCTCCCTCTCCATCCCCACCTTCTCTCTCTCTCTCTCTCTCTCTCTCTCTCTCTCTCTCTCTCTCTCTCTCTCTCTCTCTCTCTCTCTCTCTCTCTCTCTCTCTCTCTCTCTCTCATAGGCATCTTATATATGCTTCTCAAGTCAATGCTATCACCTGCATGCCAAACATGTTGGCCTACAACCTTATCAATAATCATGCTCTTTGTTTAGGCCTTATCATGCTCAAGGCTCATCGTCCTTTTGGCCCAGATATATCTATAATACTCCTTATTTTTGAATTGACAAAAGAAAAACCCAAGCCTACATGGCATGCATTGGATGTGTTCCAAAACTTTTTTAATTATCACTTTTTAATCAAAATTTTCATTTCCTTTGCTCTACTGTATTAAATATTCTCTCTCTCTCTCTCTCTCCCCCCAACATATATTCCACCTATGGAGCATTGATTCCATTAAATCCACCACCTATTGCATGTGCCTTTGATGAGGATAGCCTAGTTTAGGCTATCCTCAATGACATTATGAAGATGAGGATAGCCAAGTTTAGGGATGCAAGCAGGCTAGTTGTTGAGACATTTAAACTCTGGAATATTGTGAAGGCAGTGATGTTCAAGCATGTACAAAGCAATCACAATAAGGTTCTTATGAAAAAGGAAGACAAAATTTCCTACCAAAAATTATACCAAGTAGTGAGAAAGGATAGCTTCGCTATATTTAGAGTATCTAGAAAGAGAGGACAAGTGTTTAAAATAGCTCAAAAGAAACTAGTCGATTGCAGCTAAAGGCCGAAAGTCTCTTTTGTGTTTGCTAAGATGTTGAGGCTAATGTGTGCTCATTTCAAATATCCATGCAATTACTATTTACATCTCTATTTTTAATACAATCTTATTTGAAAAACAAAGAGGACCTCTCTTGGCAATTCTAGTATCATTGGAGCAAATATTTGTAGCTTTCAGCATAGATATCAATGTTTAAGGAATCCATAGGCTACATAGAACCTACGTCACTCATGCACTAAGCAACATCTCATCCCATTATATTGAAGAACTTCTACATGAAGAGATCTAAAAAATCATGTACATAGCAACCAAATGCAAGTATAGAAGCACAATCTATGGACTACCAACTTGTCCCTATCATGGTCATTTAACTAGGAGGAGGCAAAGGTATGTGATAGTCTTGAGAGAGATAAACTATTGATAAAATATTGGCAAGTCTATTATCCCATCTCGTTGCCCTAAAAAGTAAGAGGCTTTAGAAGATACCAAGGCATATTAAATATGTCCTAAATATATAATAACTGATATATACCCCAAGAAGAAAGCATTAACTAAGAATAACATAGTATCTTGTTCTCCAATCAATCCCATTGGAGTCAAAATGTTAATTAAGGTATGGAACCCTTGCTAAAGAATGAAATCACTATATCCCAGAGGAAGGTAGGAGTAAGTCTACACCACTCCATCCTTGGTGGATAGTTCAACCCTATCCTAGAGTAAGATAAAAGGCGTAAGTCTACAATACTCCATTCTTGGTGGACAATTCAACCCTAGGAAAGACAAATTCAAAGAACATAGCACAAAAAGATTTGTCAACAATGTCAACCTAAAGACTCAAGTGTGATATTACTCAATTCATTGCACCACGGGAAGCAATACCAAGCCTTCATCTCTACATCCGAGAGACCTACCAAGGTAGGAGAGCGTGAAGCCCAAGAAAATGAACAAGGTCAACCTAAAGACTCAAGAGTGATACTACTCAATTCATTGCACCATGGGAAGCAATGCTAAGCCTTTGTCTCTACATATGAGAGACCTACCAAGGTAGGAGAGCATGAAACCCAAGAACATGAACTAGAAGTCATAAGCTATGATGTTCCCCTCTATGCTGTGAGCCTCCCTTCCTTCAAATGGTCATAAACCTTAGTAGAAAGATTTAATGAAAATCCTTCGAGGAGAATCATGTGATATGCTATCACATTTTTCATCATCAATCATGAGCACTCACTACAATTTTGAATGATGCCTTGAAGGGGAAACAATGATTGAGATTCTGGTGGAGATGAGGAAAAGCAGAGATAAGTGGGATGATGAGTTCAAGCTACATTGGAGAGAGAGAGAGAGAGAGAGAGAGAGAGAGAGAGAGAGAGAGAGAGAGAGAGAGAGAGAGAGAGAGAGAGAGAGAAGCACCTACTAGTAGACAATCATCACAAACAATCACCTAGCAATCCACCACCCTCGTCTATCATCATCCAAATTCACCTTCTTCCATCATCATTTCTAAATACCCGATGTGGAGAAAAGTGCCATCAAAGTGGGACTTCTAGACATTGAATGTACCCAAAATCCAACCATCATTGGAGCCCTCTATTCATATTTATTGCAAAAGAACCATGGAGAGAGAGAGAAAGAGAGAGAGAGAGAGAGAGAGAGAGAGAGAGAGAGAGAAGCACCTACTAGTAGAAATCATCACAAACAATCACCTAGCAATCCACCACCCTCGACTATCACCATCCAGATTCACCTTCTTCCATCATCATTTCTAAATACCCGGTGTGGAGGAAAGTGCCATCAAAGTGGGACATCTAGCCATTGAATGTAGCCAAAAGCCAACCATCCCTGGAGCCCTCTATTCATATTTCTTGCAAATGAACCACACAAAGAACATTTGCTCTCTAAAAGAGATGCATAACAAAAGGAAGAAAGATGAGGAAGCAAGGTTCAATGTGTTGGAACCCAAGATCACAACCCAAGATATTGGCCCAAAGAATTTGTTCTGAATTTGTGTCTATGGTATTTCCCATCCTAAATCTACAGAGGAAGATAGCTAGGTGGTCGAAAGACATCAAAAGTGGAATGCTACATATGTAGAGAGAAGAGTCATATCTCCCCAAACTATCCAAATAATAGAAAATCCATGGATTACAAGCTTCTCTCTATAGTCAATAAAGGAGAAGGCCACACTACTAAAGATTGTTACAATCCAACCCCCCTATCAAGGCTAGTGTCACAAATAACTAGTAGAAGAATCAAGAACATTCCTCTAAGTTGGTAGAATTAGAAGTAGCTACAATTACATGTGCCGAGAGAAGAGAACCAACAATTCCCAAAGAAAATGTTCCATCTACATAGGTCATAAAGTTTAAGCTCCCAATAGATCCACATAGCAATACAATACAAGATAGTATAATGCAGCACACTCCAGTGCAACAAAAGGCTATAGAGACTATCCAAGATGCAAGATTAGAGGTCCAAGAGATGGAAGAGATGGATGTGCCTTCAGTGATAGAAGTAGTGGTGTGACCACTGATTGAATAAAGAGAAAAAATTAGAGTGGGTATCGTCCCATTCCCTAACCGGGTGGACAAGACATTGGATCCCAAAAAAGAGTATGACTTTGTGAAAGACCTAAATACATTTGGTTGCAAAGGGAAGTAGAGTTGGCCGCATGCTCACTTTAGATGCTGGCACTCTACATGTACCAACTAACCTTAGATTGTTAAGAGGTTTTCTTGGCCATGTAGGCTACTACATGTGGTTCATTGAGTATTTGTCAATAAACGCAACCCCCCTACACAAGCTTCTTAGTACACATACAAAGTTCATTTGAATGGATGATTGTGAAGAAGCTTTGAATATCTTGAAGTAGGTCCTAATCACAGCACCCATCCTATAGCCTCTTGACTAGATGAAGAGTTTTGTGTGCACATGGATACATCAATTGAAGGGCTAGGTGTAGTCCTCTACCAAGAAGGCTCCTAAAAGTTGGATCAACTCATTTATTATGTAGGCTATAAAGTCACTAATAAGGAGTAGAACTATACAATAATAGAGCTAGAGTGCTTGTGGCAATGGTATTTTCCTTGGAAAAGTCTTGGCATTACCTTTTGTCAATGCATTTTCAGTTCTAAGTGGACCAACTCATTTATTACGTAAGCTATAAAGTCACTACTAAGGAGCAGAACTATACAATAATAGAGCTAAAATGCTTGTGGCAATGGTATTTACCTTGGAAAAGTCTTTGCATTACCTTTTGTCAATGCATTTTCAGTTCTATGTGGACCATGAGGCTTTTTCCTTCCTAATGAATAAGATAGATGTGAAAGATAGAAAGGTGAGATGGATCCTTTTGTTCCAAGAGTTTGATTTTGAAGTGGTTACTAAGCCCAGTCACTCCTATTTCCTAGTTTCACGAGTCTATCAGAGTGTTGAAGAAGAGCAAGATTACCTTCTTGATATTGCTCTGTTTCCAGTTAAGATAATAATCCCATGGTACATAGCCATTTCCAACCTCTTGGCCAAATAGAAGTACCCTCTTGGCATCTCTAATAGAGAGAAGAAGAAGCTTTTGATGAATTTGGTCTCCTACACCCTACTAGGTGGTACACTATATAAGAAAGGCAAAGATGAAATGCTGCAGAGATACGTGGTAGGAAAGGAGATTGGAATCATCCTGAAGGCATGCCATAATGAGCCATGTGGTGGATAGTTTGCAAGAGAAGCCACAGCTAGGAATACTCTACTTGCACGATATTGGTGGCCAACCCTCCAGAAAGATGCCAGGAAATCTCTATGTATAGGATACTAGTGTCCAACCCTCTATAAAGATACCTATGATTACTGTAAGCACTATGGGGAAGCCCACCAAAACCAATACCATGCCATTGCAACCAATACTTCCCTTGAAGCCATTTGAGAAATGAGGCATTAATTTTGTGGGACCAATCGATCCTCCAACTAGAAGGAAGTAAAATAAATACATCCTAGTCTGTATAGACTATGTGATGAAGTAGTATGAAGCCAAAGCTCAAGCGAGATGATGGCAATAGTGTGGTATTATCATTTGCTTTGCAATTAGAGGCACTCACTTTCTTAACAAGATCACCGATTAAGTTGACTGAGAAATACAATATTAGGCATCATAAGTCAATACATACTAACCCAGAGCTACCAGCCAAGTGGAAGTCACAAATTACATCCTCTATTCAATCCTGACAATGACAATTATTGCTTATCATTGTGATTGGAACAATCACCTTACTGAGGCCCTCTTGACATATAGAACCTCTCATTGAGCCACTATAGGATAGATATCCTTTCGATTGATATATGGCAAAGAAGTTATTTTTGCTATGGAGTTAAAATTTCTCTCTTTGCAAGTGTCCATCACAAAACGATTAGGAGGTGATGAGTCCTTAAGTGTCATCTCTTGTACTTGGAATGTTTGGCTAAGATTCGAGGGATGGCCTTATAATGCATGGAAGCTACATAGTCCCAATGTAAAGTCTACCATGAGAGCTTTGTCAAGCACAAAGAATTTAAGGAAGGTGGCCTAGTCCTTACATATGATTTGCGTTTTGGTAAGTTTCTAGGAAAACTCCAAGAACATTGGATGGGCCCCTACAAGGTACTTGCAGTCAATCCTAATGGCTCTTTTCAAAAGTAAGTCATGGACATATTTGATGATCCCTTCTTAATTGATTAATGGCTATCATCTAAAGAAATATTTCCCTCCCTGGAGATCCTAACAATCACAGTCAATAGTGGACCCTCCCCCTGGGGCATTGCTAAATACTACTCTTATGATGCTATTGATAGCCATCATTCTCATTTTGATGAGGAGGCATCATTCTTTTCCCCTTGTGATTTCAATTTCCACCAATGTTCTATTACCTTTCCTTCAATCCAGTAGTGGTTGACGCGGATGGTTCTGACAAATGGCAGTCCTACCAATTTTCCAAAAAAAAAAAGCAAAAAGGCTACAAAAGAAAAGGACTTCGATCCTTGCCATGCTAACCACTCTTTGAGAAAAGGTGGAAACACCCTTGAGAGTAGGGAGGGAAAAAAAGAAAAAAATTAAACGAAAAAATAAAATATTATGGCACAAAATGAAAAAAATCCCTACTATAATAGGCCCTACTCTAAGAAAAGGTAGCATACACCTTGGGTGTGGGAAGTTGGCTATGGAAAAGGTGGTGACACCCCACAATTCAAACTAGTTGAATCATCAATTGTTATCTCCAAGATACATTTTTGAAGATACCTCCCTTGGTGTATGTATCTTGTGACTTCGTAGAATGTCTAACTCCTATAGCAACTGGAATATCTTATCCCAATATGAGTTCTTGATCTATCAACTATCTCCCTAGGTACGCCTCTTCATCAACAAATACTATTTGACATCATCAACAAGTCAAAGTTGATCCTCATCAACAATCACTAAGTGATGTGAGCTTTCATCCTAGTAGGATGGGGATGTGAGTATGGATTGATGTTTATATCTATTAATCAAGTGTGAGACAGAGGGT
Source organism: Lygodium microphyllum (assembly GCF_053477565.2). Taxonomy (NCBI): domain Eukaryota; kingdom Viridiplantae; phylum Streptophyta; class Polypodiopsida; order Schizaeales; family Lygodiaceae; genus Lygodium; species Lygodium microphyllum. The sequence continues at coordinate 43,044,690 of NC_141156.1, forward strand.
GGAGCAAGTAACCAATCTTTTTCCTTCAATTCAAGTAAGAGGTGACTTGTGCATAATGAAGTGTCGCATGCATGACTTGGGCCTCTCAATGTATAATGCATGATCTATTATGTACATGACACTACAAGGCTCCTTAGCCTTCATTCTCACACCATACGTTAGTGGGAGTTTAAGGTCATTTTTTGACCTTTTAGCATGTAGAGAGAGTGTGTGCTCCACCAATAAGAAGAAGGATAATTTTTGTAAGTTTGAAAAATAAATTTGGTATTTTTAATATTGTTAGTTTATTGAAATAAGAAGAGTAATTATTACTTTTCAATAATAAAGTAGAGTGACTGCCATTTTCCAATAGTAATGTTCTACCATCATATTTCAGCCATTTCTCTTACCGAGGGAAAAAAAGGTGGTGGAAAACTCTCCTTATTAAAATCTTTGAGTGCTCAATGCTCATCCCCTCTCTCTTACCTCCACTCTGCACCCTTTGGAGTTGCTACTTGTTTTCTTTCCACTCAACTGCACATTTTTATTCTCCATCTTTCTACTCCATGGAGGTATCTTCTCGATGCAAAAGACCTAGTGCTTTCATTAAGTCCATAGTTACTTTCAATACATTCGATGAGTAGGACATGTGGATTTCCTTAACCATAACAAAAGCAAGCTGGATAATCATGCAATGAAGAAAAAGGAAGAGATCTTTGATAGCCAACCATTTTTTATCATGCTAGAAGGGCAAGATGACGATTTTTAGGCTTGGTGGCTCTAAGAAGACAATCAAAGAAGTGTGTGTGTGGCATGCTTTCATGCATAAGGAGCTTCACCTTAAGCTCATTGCCTATAGCCTCCCTCTCCATAGACCAAACTATTGGTGCATTTTGGTTGCATCTACTTTCTGGTATGAATGAAGGTGAGTGTTTCTTATTCACCTTGTAACTAACAAGACCATTTGATGTTAGCAGACTTGTATCCATCAAGCATCCAAGAGTGGCAACCAATAGAATGTGTGGTAGATGTTCTAGATACCATTCATGGATCTATTGGTTAGCTTTACAAGGGGAGGACCAAAGCAACACTAGTTGAGAAGGACATATTCTTTTACGATCATTTTTACATACCACCTCCCTCTAGTGGGCAATGGGGAGCCTTGTCTAGCCTTCCCCTTCAAGATTTCAAGAGTAAAGAGTGGCTATTCCAATAAGAAAAGAAAAGAGCTTCACTTGTAAAGAGATAAAAAATAATGTTGTGTAAAGAGCTTCACGTGTAAAGAGATAAAAAATAATGTTGTGTATTTGCATTGCCATTAGTAGCCCGATAGAGCTACCTCTGAGAATTACACAGTTACAGGACAATAGGCACCTACTTGCAAGATTCAAGGAGATATACCTAAACTCAAGGCTTGGACTATGAGAGAAAGATACATGTCATCATCACCTAAGAAGTCCATCTACACTCAACAATCACAAAATGAAGCTAGCCTCACTCTTATAAAGAGATATAGCTAGTGCAACAAGAGTGATAGAGATATATACAGAGGTAGAGAGTGAGAACACAAAAATAGAATAGAAGTTATACAAACATAAAGGAGAATAGGTTGATATTTAAGCATCACAATTAGCATTTGGTAGTACATTCACTAGCTCTCAATACTTATTTTGTATTCTGGAATCATTCTATTTGTCTATCTTAGACTATCTTTATTGGTGGTTTTCTCTATCGCAGGGTACCAAATTTGATAGTTTTTGGTACTTCCTTAGTATCATTACTATCAGTCTCACAATATCTTCATTGATAGTCTTGATACTTCTAAGTACAAAATTTGATAGTCCCACAGTATCTTTCTCTAGCATTTGGATATTATCCATACATAATAAATAGGTTCATAAATGCAGGTTCCTTGTGTCTCATTTGAGTAATCTCTCATATCAGTGTGTACTCGTCTACTTTGGGCCATGAATAAATCACATTAGAGCTACTTGTCATTGAGAATGGCAATGAATTTGAGTAGCCTACATGTGGAGTATCACAACCAAGCGATACAAGAGCCATCACCCTAGGGAGGTGTCTCTCTTGCTCAATGGTGGCCCATATGGTATTTAGTGCACATGAGGGTCAACACCAAGCAAAGTGGGGGTCCTTCAGCCTAGGAAGGGGCCTCCTTTGCTTGATGGTGACCCTCGTGGGATTCATGACACATGATATTCACTTCAATAGTCCCAACTATAATCAAAATGAATGAGGCTTTTCACAATTGTAGACACATGCATTTTCCACAAAAGAAAGGTAAACATTTCACGAGGTTTTTGTACTCAAGAAAGACCATACCATCAAATAAATGTAAACAACAAGTTTAGCAATACATATGAGAACCTTTTTTTTTTCTTTTCTAAATTTCCATTCTCGTTTATAAAGTGGCAAATGAGCACCAAAAATTACAATGCAAAGGCCTTGAAGGCGAGGTTCAAGGGTCTCCTCAAGGGTAGGGCTGAATCTTTAAGAGCAGACTTGAGCACAATCAAGGGCAGTAAGGTTGCTTTCCAAGGGTACTGAGGTTGTTGTTGGGATGGGAAGAGAGGTTGTGGAGGGATTGTGGAGGGATTGGGAGGTTTGACACCCCTCCTCCATATCATGTCAATAATCTCTACGGTCCCCTCTCCACCACTTGCGACCCTCTCTCTACAACTTCTCTCAATTCAATCCATTGACGGAATGTCTTCCATGGTGGCCTCATGACCTCGTATGGAATCTTCCACCTCTTGTAGAGCCCTTATCTAATCTTGTTCCTACTCACGCCCCCTCTGCATTCTCTCTCTCTCAAACTCATCTCTCTGTAACACCTCCTCCCTATAGTATTTGGCAGTTGCAAATGCAAAAAATTGAATGGTGTTGACTTTGAATTTCTTGACCTCAAACTCTAAGTAGCTCCCTATATCAATATCATGTGCCAAAGAAAAAATTACAAACTGCAAGCTTCAACTAGATAAACAAGCTTGCATTATAAAAACCATTCATATTTAGAAGACCATATATAACCTTCAGAAGGAGAAACATGTTGAGACACGTCCTCCATCAACAACTAACATCTTGAGGGACCTATTGTGGGACCCACATCATCTTTGTAATCAAGTTACATAAAAGGGTTATTACAACCTCCATACAGGCCACAAGCTTACACCTAGCCTTAGAGACACATGTAAAGTTAATTTAGGGATGACACCTTCAAAAAGTAGGAGCTAAATCTCAAACGAGAGACATAGATATTTATTGTTGAGCTCTTCTATGGTAGAGCCTGTGAGCAGTATTTATAGAATAAAATTTTTTTTGATGCACAATATACAATATCAAACTCCAATGAGACCTATTCAATTGTCAAACAAGATAAATCATCAAACAAAGATAAAAGAACTAGGTGTCCACAAACAAGCAAGACTATTTAATGAAGTACTTAGTATTGATGGTATGAGATGAAAAAAATTCACACATCATTGATCGACATGTAAGTCCAATGCTTCAAAGCATCCATCCATGAGACACCATTATGTTGCAGAGGACTCAACCATAGCACGTCAAGACAATATATGGATCTCTAGATCTATGATGGCAACAATGATATTACAGAGCTGAATGAGATCAAGGATTGAGATTCCCAAAAACAAGCAATGAAAACTTACTATTAGAGAACAAGAAGGATGGAATCAATCAACTCTTCATCATTAGGGCAAGCAAGCACTCCAATGCCAACACCATCTAGCTCCACAACCTACCACTCCCCTCTCAAGAGTACACTTTCCTAGGTGGGGCCACTACCTCCCCTATCATTGTTGCGCACTCATTGAGGACGAGCTAATTACTACTGAGGGTGAGCTTGTCCTCCATCAGAATTTGTGGATGTCGAGGAGTTGAGGTGGAGGTAGAGCTACAAGAAGGTGAGGGAGAGGAGGAGGCTCTTACAAAGTTGGGGCCCTACACTCTCATCAAGGACAATTACGAGTAGTGGAGCTCATCTTGGAGAGGCTCAACCTATAGGGGCGGCTCAACTTGGAGGGGCCCCTCCTAGAGGGGCTCATCCTAGAGGGACTTGTCTTGGAGAGGCTCGTGCTGAAGGGGCTCGTCATTCGGGAGCTTGTCCTTGGGTGGCTCGACTTGAAGGGCCTCATCCTTGGGGGGCTCGATGTGGAGGGACTCGTCCTTGAGGCGCTCCTCCTAGAAGGGCTTGTCCTAGAGGGTGTTGAGGGCCTTGGGGTAGTGGGGCTAGGACTTGTGGACCTAGATAGGCTTGTCATGGAGGGGCTCAGTGTGATTGGGCACTATGTCTAGAGAGGCTTGGCCTAGAGGGCCATGGCCTCAACCTGGAGGGGCTCCTCCTAGAGGAGATTGTCCTGGAGGGCCTCAAGGGGTGGGACCTAGAGAGGCTCAGAGTGGTGGGGCATCCTAGAGGCCTCAAGGGGTGGAACCTAGACGGGCTTAGGGTGGTGGAGCTTATCCTAGAGGACCTGGGGAGGGACTCATCCTAGACGGGCTTAGTGTGATGGGAATTGAGGTGGTGGGGCAAGGCCTAGAGGTGCTCAGCAAGCCAATGGGACTTTGTATTTGGATTTGAGCCACCTACTCGGCCACTCCTCATGCTCTTTGTGAGCATGTGTCCCTTTCATGTGGGATAGAGGATCTCATCTTGGTTCATTGAGGGTGAAAAGGAAATATGATGTAACATGCTCAGTTGTCCAAGCACGGTTTAGCAGTCCATCAAGAAATAAATCTAAGTGTCGCCACCCAGCACTCCCATGGAATGTTCCGAGGTTTGTTGCCTAGGGTTTCCCAAGTTCTCCTTGCAACGGAAGGTTCGCAACCGAACCCACTAAGATCAACCTAAAATCTAGGTTCCTAGGGGGTTCGTGGCCGAACCCACTAGGATCAACCTAAAATCTAGGTTCCTAGAGTCAAGGTCTCTTGAATGACAACATTCTAGCGTCAAGTTTGGACATCCTACTTTACACAAAGATACCCAATCCAAAGCAGATCCATACTACACTTGGCGCAAAGAGAATGGAAAATAAGAGGGATGCGCTACTCAACCTCTTTGCCCATAGGGTATAGTCCCATTCTAGTCCCCTAAAATGGCATGAATCAAGTTCTAACTTAACAATACCTAAAGGTCGAACGATGGTAAAACCTTGTGAGAAGCCTTCCAGTTCTCTGGGATTACCCTACGCTGTAGCACATAGATCTATTGGCACTTGCTTCCCTTGATAGCTTTAATTTTCCAATTAGGTCATATCACATTTATGTGTGACATTTAAAACCATCTTCCTTAATTAAGCCTTTAGGGAATAGGGTTCGTTCGCGTAACTTACAGCATAGACACGAAAACAGAGCAAGCAAAACAAGTTCAAACAAATTCCTTAACTTATCTTCACATTAATATTTGTCTCCTACCTATACAAAAGACATTATGTATTCCCTTCTGTCCAACATAAGTACCCGGTCCAAATCACATGCCTGCATAATTTCCATCCATTATCTAGAATAGGATCTTCTAACGTCCCAGAAGTTGGACTCACAGAAGTCTACAACTCCGTCCCGGACTCAACAAGGGGTGTCTAGAGCCCCACTGACCCCAAGTGATCTAGGAGTGAGATACAATTTCCGTGGTTGGCCTTTTCACCACTCAACCTTCGGCCCGTAAATCGTGCATTGCCCTTTCGGGTTGAAACAACATGGCATGACCTTGGAGATGATCTACCCGCGCAAATATCCTTCCTTAATTAATCCAATTAAGAAGCAAGCGCAATCAAGGCAATCAGCCTAATATCATCTTCCAAGAAAACATTCCTTTATTCCCCATGGCAATTTGTCATCACAAACCCCTCGCCATGAATTTATAATCACAAGCACTTGGAGTAATCATCCAAACCACAATCCAACAGTCAGTTGAATGTGCAAGCATTTAGGGAGTTGTTCATCAACCAACAAAAACCAATTGTATTTTTTTCCAAACAATACAAGAATGGATGCAATAAAAATTCCATCGCATATTTGCTCTCCCCTTTGGGGTCAAAGAGCAAAAATCCTATGCAAAATTTACTTAACACTTATATGCACAATTTTAATATCATTCTTTTTACAATTATGCCATGCATAACCCCTAACCGATTCTTCCTTGCAATTGCTCTATCAATGAATAAGCCATATGCAACTAGGTTCAATTAACTTCCCTTGATACATACACTTTGCAAGCTCCATCTTTCGAATATGTGAGATGAAATTTATCCTTTTTTATGATCTATACTCATGCATCATAGTATGTGGCCTAACGTATCTCATACGAGAATCAAAGCAAACATCTATCAATTTGGCAATACATTACTTACGACCGGTATCGTAGTTGGATTGACAGTGATGCCTTCTCCGTCGAAAGCTTCGTTGCTGGTTGTAGAATTACCATCCGCATGCAATATTCTTCGCTAGGGGCCATCGTCAGCAAGTAGATTCGAGAGATAAGGAAGGAATGGACTTTGAGATGGAAGAGCATAGGAGAAGATGGCTTAGTCGAAGACCAAGATAGGGGGGATTGAGCCAACTCTCTCCCTTGCAACCTCTCGGGGTAACTCCTCTCTCTCTCTCTCTCTCTCTCTCTCTCTCTCTCTCTCTCTCTCTCTCTCTCTCTCTCTCTCTCTCTCTCTCTCTCTCTCTCTCTCTCGGGGTCTTCTTATCCTTCCTTGTGCCTCCCATGCCTCATGTTTATAGTTAAACAAAAGAAGAAGTGTTGTGGCTGAGAGGAAGAGCTCTTTGTGGAAGGGATCTTGGACAGATCAGTGGTCTGATACTCAAATCATAAACCTGATGGTTCCATTGGCTCCGAAAGGGGGGTGTTGAGATGTTTGCAATCACACCTACTTCAATCTCTTTGTAAGGAGCAGTGAGGGCTCATGACTAGAATTCCAAGTGCTACCATCCAGTTTCCTATAAAGCATTATACTTGCTCTCTTTTCTAATGCAATGACATAGTATTTTTGTCCTTTAGTAAAGTCTCTGTGTCATTTTCAATAAATACACAAGATTTTTTTTATGATTCCAAGCTTCCATCTTGGAACCTAATTCACTTGTGTAACAGTCAGTCATGTCAGTGTCTTTATGAATTCGCTCTTTCTCTTCCAACCTCCATAGCTTCTGCATTTGCCATGCTCTAGATCCTACATATTTTAACATGGCATCAAAGCTCAGTTAAGTATGGCCTTAGCTCAATCTAGCTCTTCTCTCTACTCTTCCAGCTTCTTCTAACCTTAGGTCAACTCATGGTTCCAATCTTCACTCTACCTTGAGTGAAGCTTCAATGGCTGCCATAGCCAAACAGGACCCTACTCACTTGGAGGATTTGGACCTCTCCATCCAAGAAATATCTCCTCTTACTTTCTTCTAGAGGATCATTCCTCAACTCAAGGCGCTCCTCTCTGGCCCATCAAACCTCAACATTACTCATCACTGAGCCCAAAATTATCGTTCTTGTAGATCGCTGCCGTTCATACTACTATAGCCGCCACCATCATTACAGTTTGTGATGTTGGCAGCCACCATAGGCATTGATAGCCCATTATTCAAGCTTCATTTTCATATAAAAAGTTTTCAAAATGATCAAGCATAGCTCCTGCAATGTCAAAAAAACTAGGTTGCCCCCAAAAACCCTAACTATGACTCCAAAGCCATTTTCACCTAAGCTATAAAATCTCATCATTCTCTCTCTCTTCCCACCTGGAGCAACCCATTGCTACTCTGATCTACTGTCCCAGCATCAAATCAAGAAGGGAAAGGACCTGCAAATATTAAAGAAGGATCGATGACCCCGAACTAAGAAGATTCAAGTTCGACATCAACTCAAACATAGTCTTTACATATTGTGTTTTCACACTGTCATTACTTGTGTCTCTTGACACACTGTAATATACTCTTCCACTGATAAAATCTAAGAATTTTGGAGTTGATTTGCTACTGTCCCTGCAAATCCAACATGGGAAAAAACTCTCCAATAGCTCGCTTCAAAGGAGTCGGGTTTCACACCTTGCAAACCCGCATCAAACTCATCTTGATGAAGAAGGGCCGCTAGGCCATTACCAATGGAAAAGAAAAGAAGCCTCGTGATGTGGATATTGCAGTCACTTGGCAAAAGAATGATGATAAGGCTCATGAAATTATCAAACTAGAGCTAGATGACAGCTATATCCACCATGTGGATAACTGTGATACTTCACAGGATGATACATGGAAGAGACTTGACACTTTGTTTGGTGCATCTAAGTCATCAAAGTATGGTCTCTTGATTGAATTTTTCAGGCTTGAAATGAAGTCCAACACACACATCTAAATTACATGGAAGGGCTTCTAACAACCTAGCTTGCACGAATCAACATTAAAATGGAAGAAGATGTTTGCATTATTATACTTAAAAGTTTGTCGCCTCCTGAATACAATAATGTACGAACAACTCTAATCAATATGCAAAACACTAAGCTTGTTGATATCAAGGAATCACTGTTAGAGGAGGAAAATAAGCTAAAAACTAAGGAAGAACCAAGCACATCTAGAGATGAACAAGCATTATATATTGGCAACAGGTACAAAGGCAAGAAGGACCAACTTTTTTATTACTTCTGTTGCAAAAGGACCGAACACACCAAGAAGTTCTGCCACGCCAGAAAGAGGTCCCAAAAGGCCTATCTAGTTGCTGTTAAAGAAGAAGAAGAACATGGAGCAAAAGAAGAAGAAGAAGACCACCAAGAGAAGAACAAACCTCATCAATCCTTCTATTTGGATAAACTCTTTTGGTCTTGTATTGCCTACCCTAATGATTCGAACAAAAACTTGCGAACTCCTCATATAGCCTTGTACTACAGCCTCTGTACACTTTGTGAGGCCTGTGTTATAGCCTCTGGATGACCATCATGTTTGTGGTACCCACACTTAGCCTTTTTTGTGATAGCCTCCTCTAAAGTTTTGCCATGTTTATGGTGTGCCCACACTTTGAAAATGTTGCTTTCACTAAAGCCTCTACACACTTTGTACTTTCTGGTTGTGATTGAGGAGGGGTGTTGAGATGTTCGCAATTACACCTACTTCAATCTCTTTGTAAGGAGCAGTGAGGGCTCATGACTAGAATCCCATATGCATAGTAGGAGAAGTGCTACCATCCATTTTCCTATAAAGCATTGTACTTGCTCTCTTTTCTAATGCAATATCATGGTACTTTTGTCCTTCAGTAAAGTCTCTGTGTCATTGTCAATCAATACACAAGATTGTGTTTATGAGTCCAAGCTTCCATCTTGGAACCTAATTCACTTGTGTAACAGTCAATCATGTTAGTGTCTTCATGAACTCACTCTTTCTCTTCCAACCTCCATAGCTTTCACATTTGCAATGCTCTAGATCCCACATATTTTAACAGGGGTAAAACACCAAGACGCTTGGTTAGAAATCTTTTAGATCACTCCTTCTTTTTCTCCCTATTCGAAGTGTTGTCTATTGCCTACAAACTGCAATCGCGGCATGTGTGATTTTGCCAATCTCTCTCTTTTTTTTCCTTTTTATAAAAGCTAAAAAAATGACTAAAACATCACTTGCCTTTTTTTCTAAAGACATATATATTTTAATTAAATAAAAATCTTTAATTATTAATGTTGGTTAGTTTTTACTTTAGTTAGTTTTGAATTAGTAATCTTACTAACTTATTTATTGACTAGCTAACTTTTGAACTAACCAACTAATTTTTAATTGTATGGAAATATTACAGATGAAAAGAATTTTCCACATGTGTCAATGTAGAGGCGAGCTCAAGCTCTCAACAGCCAAGATCCATGAATTGCTTATTCTTGCAACTGTTTCAAGCTTAGCACTAATGGCTGCCTCTCACATAGCCAATGCGCTATCTCTCTCTATGAGTGTAGTGAGCTTACCTCCATGCCCAATCGAGTTGCCTCCTCTCCCGAGATCTCTGATAGCTCCATGATCCAAGGTCAAGCTTCAAGATAGCTCGATCCTCAAGCTCCACGCTCCAAGCTCCATTGCCGCGAGTAAGACAAGAGAAGAGAATAAGAGAGGAGAAGATGGAGAGCTTCTCCACCACGGTCCTTCACCCTCACACACTCACTCCCTCATACTCTCACACTCCCTCTCTCAAGCACAAGCTCAAGCAAGCAAGAAGAAGAAGAAGAGGAGGAGGAGGAGAGCTATTTTGGCCACACACAAGAATGAGCTTCTTCATTCACTTTTTGCCTTTTATACAAAACCCTAACCTAATTCCCTTTGGATGGTCATCCCCTTTTTGGTCCCAGGCTTGGCCCATTCCTCCAACCCTTCTCCTCCTATTTCCCTATTGGCATGGCATCAACCCATACCTCTAACCATTTACAATTTGCACAGGTGTGATGAGAGCTCGACGCTCTTCTGCACTATTTTACAAAAGTATTGACTTGCACTTTTTTCTTGTGTGCCTCTCTCCTTGATTTAGGACTTTTTTGCAATTCTTGTGTTTCCAAATTTTTCTTGGTGTGCCTTCGTCTTCTGTTTCACTTTTTCCTTGGCCTTGTCTTCTACTTTAGATTTTTCGGATTTTTTACCTTGTTCTTTTGAGGGTTAACAACCAGTGTCTTAGATATCAATAGAATTTAGTATTCTATCATACCATAGCCACAAGTTATGGAAATCTTTGGGCATGACTATCACCCTATGAGCATGGACTACAAGAAAATATGTGTCCTCAAAAAACTCTAAGAGAAAGTCATCTGCAATCTCCTAGAGAGATAGCATTAGAGACGCACTCCATCTCATCTCAATGCCCCATTCCTCACAAATTTCACAAGCCAACGTTTGGAAGTGCATGCATGTTATTACAAGCTACACTGCAATCTCCTAAATAAAGAGATAGCATTAGAGACGCGCTCCATCTCATCTCAATGCCCCATTCCTCACAAATTTCACAAACCAACATTTGGAAGTGCATGCATGTTATTACAAGCTACATGTGGTTTTTTATCGTATGTAGCTCTTGAGCACTGCCTGATGAGCCTACTATCTTATGCACCTTGAGTAGACAAATGATCAGGCCTAAACCAAAGGCCAAAGAGTGTCACTTCCAAGTGACAAAGGCTACTTACACTTATGAACTACACACTACTTGATGTTGAATCTTGAAGATAATAACATGGGACGAGGGCCACCACCAAGCGATATAGGCTTCCCCTCATAATGAATAGCCAAACACCACTTGGTGGTGACCCTCAAAGAAAATAACATGGGACGAGGGTCACCATCAAGTGATGGAGGCTTTCCCTAGCAGTGGGTAACCACACCCTCAAAGACAATTACATAGGACAAGGGCCACCACCAAGCCATAAAGGCTTCCCCTCATCAAGGGTGGCTACACATAGCTTACTGGTAGTGACCCTGAAGAAATATAATGTGGGCCACCACCAAGAGAGGGAAGCTTCTCTTGGCCATGGGTTGTGAGGCTTCCACTAGCAATGGTTAGCCACACACAACTTGGGGGAACATTGAAGTCAAGGGACGAGGGCCACCATCGAGCGAGGGAGACAACCCATGGCAAATGGGTTGCCATAGATTGCTTGATGGTGACCCTAAAAGATTGTCCACCAAAGCAAAACCCTTGTGCAAGGACCATCACTAGGGGGGATCTCACATATACAGTGCTTGAGGATATTTATTGGGAAACAAAACACGACCTTACCAATGAATAGGTCACAACAAAATTGGTACTGTTTGGTAGAATATATTTGTTTGGTGGTAGATTCTCGGTGCGGACAAGTTAAAATTACACTCATTCTAGGAGCGAGCTGAATACCCTCAATAGATGGCTGGCTAGTTGAGAGGTAGAGAAAATGACAATGTAAAGGTGAGAGTAAGAAATCTACAAAATGCATAGAGAGTCCAGTTTGGAGAAGCAAATGTAGTAACTAGTTTACGGTGTGAGGATCGAATATTTTGCATTAACATATTAAGGGTATGGACATTAAGTATCAAGTACTTTTGAATTAATATGCAATATTTTTTAGCTTTTGTTTTGGATGGGTCCCCATCAGGACATAATGCAAGGCACCACTGAGATACCTACTTATTTCTAGGGGTTCAAACAAAAAGTAACAATAAAGTATTACAGGCTAAGAAAAGCTTTGTATATTTGGGCCGTTGATTCCAACTCTTTGTTGATTCATCTGGGTAGTTGATCCTCATGAAATATGGTCTTATGGCCCATTGTTGTCTCTAAAAAAAAGAAAGAGAAATTAGAATCCAAAAAAGGAGTGCCCCTATCATTATAGATTTATCATTAAAAGAGGGACCATTGAGTATATATGTGTGAAAAATTTATGGTTTAGGGTGTGCCTTATGCTCATGCTTTCTCAACCTCCTTTGATCGTACATGCTCTTTTACATTTGGTGCATTTGCTCTTGATCTTACTTTAGGCTTGCTTGATTTACCTTGCTCCCTCAAGGTGGTAGATCAAGGAACCAACCCATCCAATGATGGACCCCGGCTCTTTGCACAAGGTCCCATCTAACAATGCAATAAGAATGGGCTACTTCTAACTTTGCGCCATGTCTACTTCTGTGAGCGCCAAGTGAGAGGAGCCTCCATGAAATGGTGAGTTATCTTATCATTCTCTGCTGGCTATGAAGCTCCCGTAGGCCTTGAATACACTTGAATGTAGTGTAGGTCACCACCAAGAAAGGGAGGCTTCTCCATAGACTAAAGAGCTCCCACATTGCCTGGTTTTGATGTCACGTCCACTTGAACATAGTATGGGTCACTACCAGCGAGGGAGGCCTCTCACTGGGATGGTGGGCAAAAGAGCATCCTTGGTGTTGACCCTCATGTACACTTGAATGCAATATGGGTCACCGCCAAGAAAAGGAGGTTTCTGCCTAGGCTTAAGAGTTTCCACATTGCTTGTTTTTGACCCTCATATGCACTAAATACCATATGGATCACATGGGTCACCACTAAGCGATGGAGGCTTCTCCCTAGTCTTAAGAGCTTCTATATCGCTTGGTGTTGGCCCTCATGTACACTTAAATGCAACAAGGGCCACCACTAAGGGAAGGAGGCTTCTCTCTAGGCATACGAGCTCCCACATCACTTGATTTTTACCCTCGTATGTACTAAATGCCATATGGTCACATGGGTTACCATCAAGCAAAAGAGGCTTCTTTCTCGGCTTAAGAGTCCCCATATCGCTTGGTTTTGACCCTCATGTACATTGAATGACATATGGGTCACCACATGAGAGAAAAAATTAAATATTAGAAAAAGGCCATAGAAGTGCCAAATGACGAGAATTTAAGTCAGAATTCAAAGATCAACAGAAGCAGAGGATGTGGATCCGACAATTTTAAGTGGTCGTAGAAGATGGGAATTCAAATTACTTCAAGAGACAGACCTTGCAATGATTACGAATTTTTCATAATTTTTTTGAGTACCAGGTTGTTGAAGTAGGATAGGTCCAAGGAGTTTGAGACTTTGAGATAGACATGTAGAATTTTTCGGAAGGGAGGCACTAGATGCAGGAGGAACTGAAGATTGGGCACTTTGGGGGGTCAAATTAGTGCAAGATTTGAAGAGGCATGGCCTAGGGCCCCAAAACTTTGACAAATCATTTGGGGGGGAGGGGGGTTCAATGGGCATGATAAATAAACAGGCACCATCACCATGATTGATTGGGGGGTTGGGGGGCTAAAAACAACCCACCAATTTGATCATACCAGCCTCCTTCTCCATTTTTTCACTCTCAATCTCTCTGCACGAAAAATGGTGAATTGTAGAGGGGATTCAGAAATTAGTCTCTCTCTCCTCCCTCTCTCTCCTATTGAAGGTGTTTCATACACAAGTAAATGAGAAGAGATTGAAATGAAGATCGATTGTCTGGCTTGCACCAGATAGTGAGGGGATCATGTGGATGCCAAGGAATGATGGCCAGGATGGTTTGAGGATCAATGGCGAATTCAATGGCTACCAGAAAATGCAAATATTAATTCTCGAAACCCGAGAAAAGATGGTAAGCCCTTTTTCAATGGAAATTTAAATCTTTTTTGAAATTTATAATGCAATTCTCATTCATGTGCAACAAAATTTTGTTTGATGCTTGGTTGCAATATGTTTAAAGGCAGTGTGTCATAAAATTTAGAATCTATGCTCATAATAATGAGTTATTAATTTTCAAAAACCCAAAAAATTGTATTTTTAAGACAAAATTTGGTGCTTTTGTCATTTTGAGCAATCAAATTGTGTTCATGTGGGGTAAAATTGAATGTCAAGATGGATTAGAGTGGCAAGATAACATTAAACAATAAGGTGGGGAGGGGTCATGCATCTTGAATATAGTCTGAATTTTGATTTTTTATAATGCACTTTACATATAGAACGTACTTATTTTAAAAGTTCAAGGGTTGTTGTCCCCTACCACACAACAAAGTAAATACACTAGCAATATGAAAATCATGAAATGAATTGGTTGTGCACATCCACATTGCTGATTTGATTATATAAATTGTTTGTGTGCATGGGCATTCACCTTTGCATTGCATTCCATATACATCATATCAAACGACTATCAGCTGTCTTCTAGATTGTATAGCACTTGGTTTCCTAAATGTTGACCCACGTTGAAAGTGTGAGAAGTCCTAAGCTGTAGGTTTAGTATGTTCGTTTCTTTGGGGATCAAGTCGATGAGGATTGTACTCTATCTCTTGGAACAATTTTTATAAAGAGAGAACTATGTGTCGTATGTGCTTTATGTTTGAACGGTGCATCTTGGGGCCAATCCTCGAGGTGTAGGAGAGTTGTAGTGGGGCCGTGATGGTCAGTCCGGGGGGTGCTCCCTCCTAAGTATATGCTACGAGGTGCTAGGCACCATTATGTTTGGGTACTCCCTGTTGAGGAGTTGGAAAGGGATCCATTGGACTATAAATGGTACAAACATGTATATAAGTTAGATTAGAGAGTGCATCCTCCATATGCTCCTCGTTGTGAGGTATATTGGTTGAGCATAGAGGCTCGGCCTTGCTAGAGCCTTAGAGCCATTGATAAGTGGAAGTTTCTCAATCTTGATCGATAGGGACCAGTTGTTCAAGTGTATGCCAAAAGGTAGTGAAATAGATCCAAAAGACCATCAAGGTAAGATCCAAAAGCAAGAAAGGGCTAAAAGGGCTAGATAGCAGGATGAAATCATTAGGAGGTATTCTTCTCAATGGAGCAGCACCTGATATCCCTATGAGGGGGGGATCTTAGTAACCCTAGTTCTACGAGTAGTTCTTTAGGAGGAGGAGGAAGCTCTAGTACTTTCCCTCTCCCAGTCGATCAACCCACTTTGAGTGGGGTAGTAATTCAACTACTTGAGACCCTTAGCAAATTTGGTTGTCGTCATGGCACAACCTATTGCAATTCTTACAGGGACATCGGATTTGATAGCCTTAGGATTTCCTCTACCCATTTTTAATGGATTAGCAAAGGAAGATGCGGAGCTTCACACTCGTGAGTTCCAAAAGTTAATGTTCAACTGTAAAATCCAAGATCAGGGACGTTTGATGATGTTCTTTAATATGAATTCAAAAGAAAGAGTTGCAATATGGTATCATAGCCTAGAAGCTGGAACCATGACTACAATTGATCTATTTTTTTTGGCCTTCTGAAGAGAGTTTTTGCCCCTAAGAGAGGCAATCAATATTGGCTACATGTTCTCAATGTAACATGTCAAGAACCTCATGAGAATGTTTGAGTGTATGCCAAGAAATTGAAAGAAGTGTTTCATAAATTCCAAACCTATATTCCCATCCCAATTGCTGCTCTTGCTGAGTAGTGTAGTTGAGATGTCGGCATGGGTTGGACTTTGATATCCAGGTGTAGTTGAGTAGTGTTGCTCTTGCTGACATTAATACTGTTATTACACGAGCAGAGGAGGTAGAGCTATGATTAAAAGTGGCATGTGCCTCTAGGCCAAACTTGAAATCAAGTCTAGGGCTTGGCAATAATTTGGCATTGATTGGCAAAAATCAAGGAATTCCCATGACCAATTTGAATGGGAGAGAAAGCATAGCACAGAGTGTGCCCACTCTGCCAGCTTCTAATGTGACCATGCTGACATCTAGCCAGATGGCTCCACTGAATAATCAAATCTAATTGACAAACCCTAATGTCGTTCCAATTACTTAGCACAGCTAATAGCATAGCCAGTCGATCCATAATCAACTGGTTAGACCAATTGAATGGCAAGTACATGATCGCAACTATGAGTCTAGTGCATCAAATGTTCTTGGTAAAGTCAAGGACATGATAAAGTGCTATACCAATATGATAACAGAATAGTACAGACAAATAGCCATAGATGTTAATTCCTTAAAGAAGCATCAAAACTTGATAGAAAGTCGATGCCATGAAGAGGGTGGTCCATCAAGATTCAGTTATAAGTGGTGTGACAGTCACATCACTTTTCGAGAAACTGCCCTAATGTCAAATGTGACATATGTGGGAAGTCTGGGGTCATTTAAAGTGTACTTGGTAGAGTAAGATTAGCTCTCTTACCGTAAGCAGCCAGGTCCAGTAAATCATCAAGTACAAGGGAACAACCTTCAACAGGATGAAGGACCAAAACAAATACTGTAAAGAGGAAAAGCTACCATAGGAGGAGCTACCCAGTGGTAGTGGTGTCAATCTTATCGAAGCTATGTGTGTTAACACCACTGAGGGTTCCAATTTGCGAGCCATAATAAGAGGACAAAATGTTAAAGAAGGTGATAGGGATAATGTAAAACTTGTTGAGATAATCCCTAAACGGGGTGATAAGGGGCGCAAGTCCTTAACCTTGATGTGGAAGCCGATCCTCTAAAATCTACTAATGGCAAAGTTGACCCAAATAAGGTGCTTCCAAAGGAACAAGGTAAAAGCTAAGAAAGAGGCACCAAAGCCTGTTCAATGACCAAGAGAAAGAATGGTCTGGTGAGAAAAGAGAACCATTGCTAATTATCATGAATTTGATTTAGCAAGTTCTCTTTGCGAGGTAAAGCCTGATGTGAATCTCCTACAATTGTTCAAGTTATTTCTAGGAGTGCATAAAGAGTTCAAGAAGATTCTTCACACTAGGTATATTATTGAGCCCTTGGGAATATCTCGGATGGGAAATGATTGGTCTGAACATGTTGAAAAGCATTGTCCAAGGGTAACATTATATGTTGATGGCATATTACTGGAACATGCCATTATGGACATGGGATCCTAATCAACATTATAAGCTCAGAATTGATGGAAAGATTAGGAGTAGAAATCCAAAATGATACCTCCAGAATTCTTAGAATGGTTGATGACAGCTTAAGGCAACCTAAAGTTTGCATCACCAAAGTCCATCTGGCTGTTGCTTATGTGGAATGCATTGTGGACTTTAGGGGTATTAGGTTTGTAGGGCGACCAAGATACCAAGTATTGTTAGCCATGGATCTTGCAATCCGACTGTCAAGTTGATATACCCATTGGTCGTTTGATTTTTGGCAGAGGTGCTTGATGTGTGATAATGGATGCATATCCTGAATCTCCTCAAAGTGAGAGAGTATATTTATCTTCATCAAAATTAGATGCATCAGAGGATCCATCTGGTAATGGGATTTCGTCAAGTGACGAATCAAAAGAGGGGTCCACTCCAGAGGATGTCTACCGAGTGACTGTAAATAAGTTAACAGAATCTCAATGTAACGTGCTTAGGTCTCGCGACACGTTTTAGTAGTCCATCGGGAGTCTAATCTAAAAGATGCCACTTGACACTCCAAAGGAATGTCATAGGGTTTGTCAGTTAGCGACTCCCGAGTCTACTCCGCAATGAAACCTATCGGCCAACCCTATTAGGACCGACCTGAATCTTTCTGGTTTCTAATGGTCAAGTCATTCTATGGCCTTCTAGCATCTTCAGATGATCTACTTTGTGCAAATCATCTAAACTGAGGCAGACTCATATCGCACTTGGTTCAAAGAGAATGGGAAACAAGAGGGATGCATCGCTCAACCTCTCTACCCGTAGGGTAAAGTCCCATTCTGGTCCCCTAAAACAATATGAGCCAAGGTTCTACCCTACATTATCTAAGGTAAATACATCATCGCGATTTGAATGTTGAGAAGCCTCCCAGTTTTCTGGGATGACCCTCCATAGGACTGGGGACCCATCGGGGGTTCCGTCCACCCACTTTCCTTGATAGATTTAGTTTTCTACTTACCTAAGGGCACATTAGTGGTAACACATACATGTATCTTTCTTAATTAACCTATTAGTCACATGTTCCTTTATGTAATTTTATGCATTGACACGAAAACAAATCAGACAAATTCCTTGAAAGTAAACTTTATATTAAAATTTCAACTGAGATATAAATCCCATCCATGGGACGATTCTCGCAATCCGTAAGGATGCGTCTTATTTTCCTCCAAGTTTACACCCTTGCACTAATAATAGGGCCTTGACATTCCTTCCTAAGTCACATAGACCATCTAAGTAGGATTCGAGGGCAGGGGATTTATAGCCAAAGTCTCCCCCTAGCACCCGAGCATCCTCCTATGAATAGACGTTTCTACGTAGAGACCTCCATGATAGGTTCAGTCCACATTCCCGACGTGGTTATCAAAAAACCCCCTTGGATAAGGTTGGCGGCTAGCTGGAGGTGCTCAACACGCCTTTCCCATGTGTTTCAACTTGAACCCAATTTGATATATTTTCTTCTTATCAATTCCTTTGTTAGATGACTCCTTTTCCAAACAGGTGTTCCTAAGTACAAACACAAGCAAAAGTGCACAATATGTACTAGACAATTCTTTGTTCTCTCTATCGAAGGAAATTCCAATTTGATGCAATAGCATCTAGTCTCAGCTTTATCTTCGTTATCGTCCGAGATTCCCAGAGATAACCTAATTTAATTTCCTCATTCTTTTGAATGGAGTATCCTTGCAATGTTGATTGCAATTTGGGACATTGGATTCCCTACAACGAAACCCTATGTATTCATTTGAACTAGGGTTTGTCACGTAATTCATATAGTTACTTAAGGACTTTGAATTCCTTTCAGCTTCAAGCAAGATGGGCTTTGAGAAGAATCCTTCAACTCTTTAGGGTTTGCAATTCTTTCAACTTCCTAGGAACCCTACGTATTCTATCACAAGTTCAATCTATGTTTTGTGAAATATAATAGGATTTCCTATTATTTCAACCAAGCAAACAGATGCAAATGCAATAAATCTATTTGGCTTAATTGCATATTAATGCATATTCTTGAAAATTTTCATATATAGATTAGCATGAAATTTCCATGCAATTTATGTGCAATTCAACAGCTTCTAAGTGCAATTTTAATCGATCGCCTAAGATGAATGCAATGAGCAAAATTTTCCTAGTACACTCATTATCTCGAAACATGATCAATTAAGTTGCAATAATTAATGTAAATGTTTTTTTCTCCCAATTTATTTTCCTTAATACAACGGGGTACACCTAATTCATAAGGGAAAGTTACAGCAAGGAGATTCAAAAGAGCTATTTCAAGCTCTAGCAAAGTATTCTTTGGACTTAACTTTAAAATAGGTTTTGGATTTCATTCTAGGGTTTAAGGAAAACTTGTTCTTGAAGATTAGGTAGAAATAATAGGAAGTTTTTAATAATAAAGTAGTTCACAATCAAGTAGTATTTGATTGTCAGGCAGTTATTCCAATTTAGCAAGAGGTGGTGGATTATCAAGTCCCTACAATTCAAGCAGAATATGCTAGAAGGAATCATGATGATGTATTGTTGGATGGTGAGTCTAGGGTTAACATACTACCTGAGCATACATATTTGGAAACAAAGCAAGAGAAATTGTTATTGACCCCATCTTAGGTTAGGATGGCAGATAAGAGAAAATTACAGCCTTTGGGTATTCTACAAGACCAATTAATATTACTTTACTAAGTTAAGCATAAACATGAATACAAGGAAAAATAGTCATTTTGGAAAATAAAATAATTATTCAAGTTTAATATCTTTATTATTATTACAATAATTGTTACAATCCAACAGAAGTCGCATTAAGAAATACTACTTACCAGTGCACCCACTACATAGCTCTCATATGCTCTTACCACTTATGAATGTTTGGGCAGTCTCTATCACTAAGATTGACCTTAAGGATGAGCAACCCATAGTATCAACCTATTTGAGGTTGAGAATCAAAATTGAGAGAAACCGCATCCTAATTTGTTAACCCTACATACCGTGGTATAAAGTAAAATGGTCTAGAATCCTTAAACTGCAAACAACACCAACAAACCACACCTAGTGCTCATTTATTGTTACTCCTTACTCCTACAACTGCTTGAAATGCAACATAAAACAATGTTGCACAAACAATGTGTCATGAACATTATCATAAAAAATGAAGGAATGGATAGTTTTAATGAGTTCACCAACCTTCTTCATGTAAGTGATATGTCTAAATATGATAACTTGGATCGAATGCTAGTGCATAGACTAGATCTCCTTTTGCTCTTTAAAGGCATAGTTTTTGGCAAAACCTACCATAGATACAACCACATTATATGAAAATTTTTCCACATATTCTTTACAATGTTGGGCTTGCCATCAAGCAACATAATTGAGTAATGAAGGACTTGAGCTTTGACTTTAGTAGGGCCTTAACTAGCATTGGAGTGTTCCAGGAGATCCATTCAAGCTTAGGTGATAAGCTAGTCCTAGAATGCCCAAGGAATTTTAGCTAGAGCCCCTTATTTCTTCAGAGCCTTGTAGTGCAACCCTCATGTTTGATAAATCAATCATTTCATCATTGCAAAAATAAACATCCAATTGTCTAAGAATGGGCTACATACTATCACAGAAGGGGTTATCTTTAATGGAATTTCTTTCTAAGCACCTATGTTCTTTATCCATCTAGGTGATTATTAGGTGTTTGCAAGGATCCTGGGACATTATAAGTAGTTGTAATCAATTTTGCTACTAGTATTCAACTAAGGACTTTATAATTGTTGTATCAAAATACTTTTCCAAAATACAAGGGAGACACCTAATTTGAGTTCGTGTGACAAGAACATCACTTGTATGTGCTACTTCTTGTCTAGCTTTGATATTTTTTTACTTTGTGGCATCTTGTGCATGCCACTTCTCCTAGCACCTCCCTTTTTTTGCTTCTTCTTTGAGGCTTTAATAGACTTCAGAGACTTGTGTATCCTTGAGCCAAGGCTTATTGAGGTAGAAGGACAAGCTCAAAGGAAGTATAAGGTTTGGTTGAGTAAGAAGAAGTCTCAAACAATGAGAAATGAGCTTTGTTAGTGTAAGATAGAAGGAAAGGTATGATAAATTAGAGGTTTTTAATCTAATTTTTGGGTGAACTTATAATAGAGAGTAGGAGATGCAACAAGAATGAAGGCAGTAATTGGGTGAAATAAAGATAGGGAATTATAGAAGGTGAGATAATTTGCAAAGAGAAGGATGAGATGAAGTAGCTTGATACTTTGAATTATGGACATGACCCTATTCTCCTTCAATTTGTGTATTTCCTCTCTTCCACTCCCCCTTTCTCTATCTTTTTCACTCTCCTCCTCCTCCTCCTCTGTGTGTATGTGTGTGTGTGTGTGTGTGTGTGTGTGTGTGTGTGTGTGTGTGTGTGTGTGTGTGTGTGTGTGTGTGTGTGTGTGTGTGTGTGTGTGTGTGTGTGTGTGTGTGTGTGTGTGTGTGTGTGTGTGTGTGTGTGTGTGTGTGTGTGTGTGTGTGTGTGTGTGTGTGTGTGTGTGTGTGTGTGTGTGTGTCCAACACTCTAGGAAAAAATTCACAAGTAGCTTCTAGGCCTTAGTGGTAAGGCTTTATATAGCCTTGTTCCTCTACTTGATATTTTTGGCACTGAGTTCATGCTCTACACTGTACTTTTCACCAATCGTATTCATTTGGATGTTGAGAATTCATTTTGTGATTTATTTTTAGGGTTTGTATGATTACAAAAAGGGTGATGATGATGTTGAGGAGACCATTGTGTTGATGATGGGGATGACAAGGCTGATGGTTGGATGACGACGACTATGATGGCAGTGTGGTTGATCTAAAATCTTTTTTTTTAATCTCTATTTTTTTAAAACTAAGATTAATGTTATTGCATCCTCCATTCATCTTTAAGGCACGATAGGCAAGCAAAAAATACTTTCCACACATGGCTTTCTTAATGATGTACTAGGTAGCAGCATCCTTTGAGACTCTCATGTCTCTACACCACTACTTCCACCAAAGACATGCTTCCCTTATTAGTTTCAAGTTAGCTAATAAGGCTTGGTTAGGGGTGCATGTCCTTGTAGCTTTAAAAAATCTTCCATGGATTCGATCTAGACATCATTGTCCATCTCTACATCCTTACCATTCCCATCAATCTCAAGGGGTTTTATTTGTTTCAAAAAGGGATTTCTTCTCTTATAACTCATCAAGATTAATATCAATTGGGATGTCTTGGTTTACAATGTGCAAAGAATTAGTTTGATATATGTTGCTAAGATTACATATAAGCCTTCTCACATCTCAATGTAAGATTTTTAAGGGTTATTGCCTTTGCACAAGCAAAAGAGAAAGAAACGTATTTTATTTAAGTTTTTCTTATAGCCAACTAGCATTACATCATGATAAGGATCCTTCCATACATCAATGGTGTGGCTAGAATGGAGGTTTGATACAAAATTTTAGGATTATGTATTTGGAAGGAAGGTTTGAATAACCTTCTTTACAATAAATTTGATGGAGAAAGCATCCTACAATAGCAACTCTATTCGTCGAGATCACTTCAGTTTTCAAAGAATCTGCCATCCTCATACAAAAAGTGTGGGACTAACCCAATTTCATAAATAATAAATATTTTGGCAACTTTTAGTTTTCCATCCACTATATAAATTTAGATTGAATATAGGGAAGATGATCGACATTGATGAAGTAATACATACTACTCCACATCCAATGCCTTTTGCAATACAATGGAGAAGGATCACAAACTCAATCTAAGGTGTGCATAAATTGATCCATCCATCCAAATTCTAGAGAGTGCATGGCCAAAGTAAACATGGCTTAGAATCCAAGCAAATGCTTCCAAGTTTCATCATTGTGATACACATTCATTAAGCACCAGTGGCAAAATGAATCATAAAAAGGTTCTTCTCATTTGGTTTTTATCTAATTTTGAATCATTTGCAAGCAATATCTAGGTTCGTATCTAAATTTTTCTTTTTGCTCTGATATTAAGTGTAACGTACCTATTTAACGAATCTTGATGGCACATATTTTTGGTAATCCATCAAGAGGTAATCAAGGTAGCTTCCATTTGGAACTCCCTTGAAATGAACTAACATTTGTAATCTCTAACTACTCAAGTCTACATTATATGGGAAGCTCTATCTTAACTCCATATGGATCTACTTGAAATAGGGCCTAAATTTATACCACATTCTTCTATCAACATTATTTAGCATCAACTTTGAGGCGACTACTTTGCTATCATCCCTCAAACTAAACCAAACCATTGCTGCAATTGGTTCAAAGGGAATGAGTAATGAGGATGAGCAATGCATATTGACCATACTATTAGAAGGTATAGTCTCAAATCCAACCCCCCTAAAATGGAGTTGGTTGAGATCTAAGATAACACACTAGGACAATCAACATTCGACCCTTCCTAACTTATCCTAATTCTAGCATTTTGATTTTTTTGTGAAAGCCTCTTGGTGGCTAACTGATTACTCTACCATAGGAAAAATCTATCGAGGATCTAATCACCCACTTCCCAACATGAGTAGGTTTAGTTTTTTAATTAGTCTAATACAATTTATTTTAATATATCAAAACTAGCTTTACTAGTTAGCCCATTAAACAATAAGTAAGCATGAATATAAATACAAGGGAAGGTAGTTCTTTTGGAAAATAGAATATTTATTTAAATTTATATCTTTATTTTTATTACAATAATTATTACTGTCCATATCAAGACTCTATCAGAAGGCCAAAATAAATCCACAAAGTCCACCTCAACTCTATTAGAGGTCTTTCATGAGACTCACTTGGGCTTATAGGGCATAAGCTAGTCCTAGAATGTCCAAGGAATTGTAACCAAATCCATCCCCTTAGATCCTTGGCATCTCCTAGAATACAACAAGTTCCTATAGAGAGAGACCCCTTACATCCAGTACTGCTTTTATAGGACCATCCGAAGTGGTAAATCGAGCTCCTTGCTAAAGACCTAGCACAATTAACCTTAGGGGAGGTCTAGTGCACACATCCAAGAAGCAACCTATGTCGAATAAGTTGTTTCTTAGAATCCACAAACAATACAAACATTCCTTTCAATGCAACAAGTAGTATGATAAGTATACTTGTGCATAGTATTCATTTATTTACCCTTGAGCTTATAAGAATAGATTCTACTTGATTGAAGTCATGGTTCTTGATCTTGTTGTAAGGTTTTGTTGACAAGACACATGTATTTCAAGCATTGAATGCTTCCTTTTTAGAAATGTCAAATTTATCTTTTTATTTCAATTTCATCAATATTATTTTATTCAAGAGTGAAATACTCATCCAAGATGCCTTGCTAAACAATTTGTTGGAAAAAGGATTGATGTTTTTCTAACCCTTGCTAGCTTAAGAGATCAATCTCTCCCTATTATAGTTGATTTTATAAGATAATTAGGATATTACCTAACCAATGTTCCTAGTTATCTTAACTTCCTTTGAGATTTTATCATATAAAGATTTCCTTTCAAAAGATGGGAGTTAACCCTAATTTTTTACGAATCAATCATTTCATTCTCACAAAAATGAACATCTAATTGTCTAAGCATGGACTAGATACCATCACGAAAGGGATTTTCTCTATTGACATTTCATCCTAAGCACCTATATTCTCTGTCCATATACTTGATTCTCGGGGTGTCCACCAAGATCATAAGGTACCAAACAATTGTGATCCATTTTGCTACCATTATTTATTCAATTAAGATTTCTATTGTTATTGCATTAAATTACTTCTTTAAAATACAAGGGAGACACCTCGACTTGAGTTGCCAGAATGAGAACATCGCTTGTACACACTACTTCCTGTCCAACTTCGATATTCTTTTGCTTTGGGGCCATCTTGCGCACACTAGTTCTCTTAGCACAGCCCTTATTTCACTTCTTTCTTTTAGCCTTTGATAGACAATTGAGGCTTGCATGTCCTTGAGTCAAGGCTTGTCGAGAGAGAGAGAGAGAGAGAAGGACAAGCTCAAAGGAAGGATAGGGTTTGGTTGAGCAAAAAGAAGTCTTGGATAGTGAGGAGTGAGCTTCACTAGTAAGACACAAGGGGAGGTAAAGGGATTAGAGGTATAGAGAGCAAGTATGAGATGCAATAAGAATAAATGCATTGTTGATTTGGGGAGTAGAAGGATGGAGTGAGGAGAGTAAGGTAAGTCGCAAAGGGGAGGAGCAGATGAGGTAGCTTGAGGGACATAATCCTCCTCTTCTCTCTTTCCTCTCCCTCTTTATCTATCTGTCTCATCCTCCTCCACTAACTCACACACACACACACTCACTCACTCACTCACTCACTCCAGCGCTTTAGGAAAAATTTCATGAGTTGCTTATAAGCGTGAGTGGTACAGGCTTTATATAGCCTGATAGCCCCCTCTACTCGAGCTTTTCGACGCCGCATTCATGCTCTGCGCTGTACTGTCGGACTGATGTGGTGCTGAGCGTCCATTTCCTGACAGGCTTTCGGGGTTTGTATGACGATGGTGGTTCATGGGGATGACTGCGTGACGATGGGGATGACTGTGGCTATGATGGCAATAATACGACTGATGTGGCTGATTCGAAAGCTTTTGTCTTTTGAAAATTTTAAGGCTATTGCAATTTTATTCTCCATACTAAACCTTTTTATCATGCATGTGTAGCATGAGAAGGCCAATAGTAAGTTCCTTGTGTTGTAGTTGATGTGTTTCTCTCACCTTGGCTTTCTACATTATTATTACGCCTAGAGATGAGCAATCCTAGCTATCTACATAAAAGGATAGAACAAGTGTTAACACCATTTTAGGGGACTAGATGTGTAACTACACTATGGCACAAGGGTAAGGGCTTAGCACCCCCTCGTTTCACACCCTCTTCGAACCATGTAGTGTTAGCTACCCTCATCTTTGAAAGAATTTGAAGTGACCTTTCTTAAGTGTTAAACTATTGTTACGGTAATCATATAACGTTCCTCGTTATTAAGGACCACAATTTGCATGTTGAAGTATTCCACTATATCTCAAAGAGGGACTATATGATGTTGGTGGAGGAACTAAGAGATTCAATTGACTACTACCAACAAGAACCCTTGTAAAGTCTTTAAAAAGGGGTATAGTAGATCCCCACACATGGAAGAATTATTAGATGCACCATGGTAAGGGAAATGAGAAGGAAATCTTACTATCATAGGTCACACTAGTTAGAAAAAATATAAAACAAAAGCATATTGTGATATAGTAGCTAATCCTTGCATCACCTTACTTACATCCAAGATGCACAGTATCCACACCTCATTACAACAAAGGAGATAATATTTAGTCCTCTCTAGGAGTAGCATGTTTGGACGCCATAAAATGCATAGCCTTAGCTTGTCAAGTGCTCTCCAAGTCTATTTTTTAGCAAAATGTTAAGGCCTCAACCTAAAACAATCAAATCTCAAGATTTTAGAATTCCTAAGGTGATTTAAAAATAGTCATCTAACTCTCCTCTAAAGAGTTAGGTTAGCATCCTCTCAAGGATGAGAGTAAGCAACATTGCACTAGGTTCAAGAAGAATGTGAAATGTGGGAACCCCTCTACTATAGCATAGTCACACTCCACTACCCTAAGATAGTGTCAACTTGCATTCTCTCTTAATATGTAGGTAGTTACAATTAGTTATTCCTAATCTTATAGTCCATTTGACTAATCAAGTCCCCTTATCTTTATGATGAGATTATTGTGATGTCCATCCATATGTTTTTCACCCTCCATAATCCGAAGATGTAGTTACCAAATTAGTTTATATACTGTACACTATTTTGACATATACAAAGAGCTTCATTAATTTACCTACTACACAAAGTTCATTAGGTAGTAAACATCAATCAATCAATCAAATAATGGAGAAAGCAATTTATTTGTTTGGATCAATTCCTTGATTACAATCTTGATGGGATTTTTAAGTGCCACAAATCGTCTAATATATTGTCTCGAATTTGAGATCTTCCATCTCAAATTAGGTAATGGGGATCACAAAATTATTGCATCATTATCAAAGGCTATCAATGGATTTATTATCTTAGATCTCCTCTAAGCTCTTCTACCTAAGGTGATGAAGCAATAACATATTTGGTGTATTTCACACTTTGGCTCTCAGCCCTAGAAACTCAAGCAACTTAACATCGCTCTCGTTAGCCAAAGGACCTTGGGGCTACTCCAACCACTTATCATTGTACTATTAGTCCCAATGATCCAACCACCATATCATCACTTGAATCTTCTTTTTACTCACACTCATAATCATCAGCAATCACACATAAAACAATAAGTCCATTTCTTTCCAAGAAACAAACATTTCAACTAAAGAAATCCTTTTAACTTAGATACAAATAACTATCTATAAAGTAATGACTCAAACTTGATTATCATGAATAGGCATGGTACGGTTTGCATCCTCAATGATGCCCTCTAGATTGATTGTTGAAGCATTCTCTTGGAGTTCTCTAGAAGTATATGTTGGGATACTAAAAATAAGGCATGTATTAACTAACACAAAACTTACATGCATTATGCATTAATGCCTAATATAGCCTCCTAAAAATATCCCCAAAAGAATTAAAAGCAGTTCCAAAAGTAAGACGGTCTATTTTTTAATAATAGGCCAACCACAATTATCTATAAAGGAATATATTGTGGCCATCAACATCCCTTTGCATTCTTGCTTTTTTAACATGAGCCCTCAAACCTTGCTCCCTTGATACACATACCCAAGAGGATAAAATTCTCAAACTCTTGGATTCATCCCCAATCAAGGAGAGGTCCATCTAGCTACCACTAAGTATGCTACTTGTATCACCAATCACCTAGACATGTTATCCAATAACCCCACAAACTCCATCCAATCTTGGAAGACCTTTGAGAATAAGCACCCATACTTGCCCCTGCTAATGACATAAGTGATGTGTTTTTGTTATGGCAATCTATGTTTGTAGTGTTGGAAGGATAAAACATTTGATACCTTCTTCACATTTTAATGCTTATGGAGCTACCATCTCAGCCAATAAACCTAGCAATTTATTGCCAAGAGTAGTCATTGATATTGTGCTGCTTAGAGGATTATGTTCCACTCCCTCCACTGTTGCCCATGACATATTTTGGAATCTTGCTACTACTGTTGTATACTCTTACATGAAACATTTGTGACCAAGATGGGGAAGCTCATTAAGGTTTAATGCCTTCTATTTGGGGGAGCGTTCTACCCTTAAGCGAGCCAATTTTCTACCAAGTAAGCACAACCAACTTGTTAGGTCTTGCACTATCATAACCTAAGTTCTATTTGGGATATTACTTTTTCTATAACTAATTTCTCTCACTAAGTGATTAGCTTGAATTAGAACATCTTTAAGAAAGAAAGATCTCATTGATTCAAGATGAGCATCAAAGGGAGAATTCAATCATGGAAAAACACTGCAATATAGAGATCAATAGCTATTTGTGGAGTGAACTTTCAAAGAGTGAGAAACTTCAAGTAATACTCCTCTAGAGTTTTGTCAAAGGCCAAAGAACTCATTCATAATTCAAAAGACGATGGAAGATATCATCCTCTTATAACTTTTACCTCATTATAGATCCTCGATTCTTCTAACACACATTGTCATGACACCACTATTTCCGCCACAATTTGGCTTCATTAATGAGTTGTATATGGGCTACCATGGATCTATTTGATATGCTAGTTTCAACAACATATGAACAATCATTCAAAGCGTCAACTCAAACTTTCACATTTACCTCAACTTGGATTATCTCACCATTGAAATCTAGCAGCTTAGTTTTCTTAATTCTTGTCTTAGAGGTTGGCTACAACATCATGCTGGCATACTTGAGGTCCGAATCGTACCTTAGATTACGATCTATCAAGATCAACAATTGATCAACTATCCATAAATATTCTAAACTCAAATACTTGGATGTTTTATGCGGTTTGAGGTGTCTTAGAGGATGTCAATATCACTTTCTTTTTACCCTTCCCCTATTTGAAGTCAACTAAACTTCACTTTTTAATCAAAAACTTCTTGAAAATGACATGGACTAAGTTTCCACCAAGCAAGTTGAATTGAATATCATTTTCCAAATAATATTTTTAAATAGGCCAACAAGAGAGACAATACTTCATACTTTGATACCGCATATAAGATACCCACTCCTAGCTAGTTGGAGGAGGTAACCTTTAGTAATCACTTAGACCTTTCTCTTCGAGTAGCACCATAAGATGCTCGGACTTGGTTGATGGTAGTCTTCAACTCTACCCACAACAAAATGTCAAGGCCTCAGCCAAAATGATTGATCATGAGGATATCAAAACTTCCAAGACCATCTTAAAGAAGTCATCTCAAACACCCCCTATTAAAGAGCACACTTGGTACCCTCTCAACGAGGAAAGCAACCAACATTGCCCTAAGTTGAAAGGTGAAAAGAGAGGATCCGATGCATTGAGCCTCAATGCTATAGTACAGTCACATTTGCATTCCCTAAAAAATCTTCATTTGGGTTCTATCTTGCCACATAGGTGGTCACAATCAATTAGGCTTTATCCTAAACAATAACACGAAAAGCCATTTTACCAAACAGTTCTACCTATCTATAGGATTAGGCCATCAAAAAACCCTTTCCATCCCACGCATCGACAAACTCTAGTTATCTAAGTAGTTTGTGCTACAATAATATTTTGATACACACAAACAATCATATTCATTAACATGTTATCTAATTTTTCTTATATGGCTCCTTAGGTACAATAATAATCAATCAACCAAACATTGAAAAATAGTTTCTTTTATTTGGGTTCAATTTTCTGCATTACAATCCCCATGGGATTTCAACGCCCAAGAAGAAGTTTCAAATTGAGGTTTTCCATTCCGAATCAAGCAATGGAGATTACAAAGTTTTCACATCTCTATCATTGGCCATAGTTGCCTGAAACCTCGTTTCTAGCCTAAGAAATGGCATTCATATTTTTCACTATTACAAGAAACACAAAATATGTTTCTACTATCTTAATGCTTAAAATCCCAACTAGGAATGAAAAATTGTTATATGCTTTTACATATTGCATATTGTTTTTTCTACTTTTCTCTTATAGTTGTCTCTGTTTGCACATGCATCTGTGTGGGGTGCCCACACAATTTCTTACACATAACAAGAGATGCATTGTGATTTGAAATCTTTTGGACTTGCAAGTCAATGCATAATGAATGAATACGTTTCAAATGATGCACAATTAAGGTTTATACAAGGGCAATGGAGTATAGTGATTTTAAGTATGTATTATTTTCAACCTTTCATATTTGGTATTGTTTCTATATCCACATATTATATTGAATTTATTAGTTTGAAGATTGCTATTCAATATTAGGACAACCGAAATGCTTTGGATTATATCCCAACTATTTCTATTTCTTCCCTCTTGAAACTCAAAGCAATTAAAGAGCTCACATAGGCTACTATCAAAAGCTTCACTGGTGTGCTATGAAGTATGGATATAGGTCTTCTTCATGGTGTAGTGGAGGCTTGTCACTTTGGTATCCAACTATAAAGATGCATACTACTCTCCTTTCAAGACCCCCTTGAAAATGCAACAATCCAAGGTGGTTAAGCAAGCTCTATGCCTACACTACAGGTGGATGTAGAGCTTGTCAGTTTGGTATGCCACTACAAAGATGCATACTATTCTTCCAAGATCCGCTTGAAGATGCAGCAATCCAAGGTGGCCACTACAAAGATGTGTACTATTCTCCTTCCTTCCAAGACCCCTTGAAGATGCAACAGTCCAAGGTGGTGGTGCAAGCTCTATGCCTACTCTAAAGGTAGGCACAAAGCTTGTCACTTTGGTATGCCACTACAAAATTGTACACAACTCTCCTTCTAAGACCCCCTTTGAAAATGCGGCACACGCAAAATATCCTAAGCTATTTCTTGTACAAAACAAGAGATCCATTGTGACCTGAAATTTGGAAGACTAGAGTCACGATTCCCAAGTTAGTAGATGCATGGTGAATGAATAAGTCTCAAATGATGCACAATTAAGGTTTATCCAGAGGCAATGGAGTATAGTCTTTATAGTATGTATTATTTGTCAAGTTTCCATATTTTGTATATACGACATATCCTCACATATTATATAATTTATTGTTTTGAAAATTGCTACTTTTTATCAGGACCAAAACTCTTTGGATTGTTCTTCAACTGTTTCTATTTCTTCATTCTAGACGCTCAAAGGAATTATGCAACTCACATAGGCTACTATCAACAGAGCTTGTCACTTTGGTATGCCACCACAAATATGCATATTACTCTCCTTCCAAGATCCTCTTGAATATGCAGTAGTCCAAGGTGGCCACTATAAAGATGCATACCACTCTCCTTCGAAAACGCCCTTGAAGATGCAACGGTCCCAGGTGGTTGTGCAAGCTCTATGGCTAGGCATAGAGAGTAGGCATAGAACTTGTCACTTTGGTATGCCACTACAAAAATGCACACTACTCGCCTTCCAAGACCCCCTCAAAGATGCAGCAGTCCAAGGTGGTTGAGCAGTCTCCTATATGTAAGTGAGCCTTGTTCTCTCATGCTGCTTCCACATGAGCTGGACAACCTTTGCACGGGAGGGGCAAAGCATGGGCCAAGTGCCAAGCACAATGTGGGAGGCCAGCAAACATTTGTTTGTAGTGTAAAGAACATGCTTAGTGCGGTTATTGAAGAACTGATGCAGCTCATGTCAATCAGCATGGCAGATAATTTGATTAAAACAGGGATGCCTGTTCTCTTGCACATGTAGATACATAAAATCACAAAATGCTGTCCTTCAGATGAACAGTGGAGTTTCCACTATTTTTCCCTGAGAAAACCAAATAATAGGTAACAGCTATAATGCCAACTAAGGCTGCTGTACAGAGAAGTCTGAATGATTTTGTCCATGAAGAACTTGGGATCTCCATCAATGTATTTGCCTACAAACAATCAAATTGCACTCGTTAGTAGGGTGATTTCTAGGTCAGGATCTAGACCAAATGTAGATAAACACTCGCACACTAAATTGTTAATAATCTAATATCTAAATGTGCAAAAGACTTGTCTTGGTTGCCAAATGATTTGAGTGAACTGCAACAGTAATCCACATATTCTCACTCCAAGTATTCTTCTGATTAAAGCTTCAAGCTCAACAAAAAGAGTGCAGCTAGAGCACACTGCTTTTTATATACTCTCAAGGCATTCAGAAACGGGACCTTTTACACGTGCAAACCAGTCGAGCCAACTTCCGTAGCTTGACCATTCTATACTAGGAGCCCTTCTATGCACTCCACAACAAGACACCGGAGGACCACAAGCTATATTGGCAGAGTGCAAGGCCTGAAGAAGAGTGTTTGATTAAAATCCAAGCGCTGGGTTCAGTTACATTGCATATTGAAAGCCTGCTGAGCCCTATTGGCGAAATATCAAAAAGGAGGAAGCCACACATAAGGCTATAAGGGCAACAAATCTCTCAGCCACTGAAGAGAAATAAAGGGCTTAGCTCCTGAACATGAAGGAGAAGACTGCCAATGGCTACTCCCTCATCCTTTCTATGAGACCTTGTGGAGCTTCCTTCTGGGGAATTAACTAGGAAAGCTGGCGTAGAGATGACTGTGTTTTTGGGCAGATATCCAATAGGTCAAAATCCCCAGAGAGTCTTCACATCCACAACCTAACGCTCTGTTTCTGACCCAGGCTACTGCTCCACAGGCCACTACATCCCATCATATGTGCCATGAACAATCTCAGGGTGGACCAAGCTCAAATCCAATGCCTCTACTAGCCAATTGTGTACAGTCAGCAGGCTCCAGTGTGCCAATCGCCACAGGAAGAAAGAGACCCTACTAGCCCAACTCCTCCAACCTCCATCATCTTGATCTTGCTCAACTGAAATCTCCTCCCCAACCTGCTCGTACACTTGATAAAAAGGGATGTCTAGAGCCCTGTCCTAGAAGGGCTCTCTCCATCCCTGAATCCCACTCAAGTTTTTGTAAGGTTCTCTGGTAAGCATAAAAACTCCATACCTCCTGAGTGCAACATGCTGGATCTGAGTCTATGAACCCCTTCTGGGTGTAGTGTGCTACTACTCTATCCTCCATCTACTACAGCCAACAAAGTCATCCAAGTTAACCGCCTCCCTCACATCTCTCAGTGGGTGTCACTAAATAGTAAAAGCAGCACATTCCCTCTTGTAAAGGGACCCCTCCAAACCTGCAAGAAAGAATTCACTCCATATTCAGGAGCTCTCTCCTGCATCATCAAAATTTATTTCTTCTCAAGGCAGATATTAAGAATCGAGGAATTTTCTTACTGATAAGTTGTCAGAGAAACAACTCAAATGGGTAAATTTCTAGTACATGCTTCATTCCTAGATTAAAATTTAATTATTTCAACAGAATGTGGTGGTTGATGCTCTATATCGTTTTGACGAGTGCTCTCAGTGTTGGATATTATTCAAATCTCATAGAGATGTAAATTTCCTATCCTAATGATGAGGATTTGCCGGAAGTTTGTGGAAGTTAACAATGGAGAGATATCCATGCCCTGCTTTCCCTCCTGCAAAATTCCCCGAATCCCAGCGATTGTTGAAGAGATGTTGAGGTAGCCTCTTCTCTTCGCCAATCAGGTCCTGCCTTGCACTGGACACAACAGCACAAAGCTCCCATTTCTAGTGGGGAGGTTTTCATCAAAATTTGCTAGCTCTAGATAGTGAGAGCATAAACCACTGCTAGTAATTCCATTTCTAAAACTCCCCGATTCATTTCAGCTAGTTGTTATGTCAGGTCTTGATTCAAGTCTGCATCAATGCGGTCTCCTAAATCATCATACCAAACCTCTGGCTCTTCTTGATTCAAGTTGTGTCAATACAATCTCTAAAGAATCACACAAAATTTGATACGTTTCCAGAAACCTATATTAATCAGAACAGAAATTGTACTATATAATTTTCCCCAAATGGATTTAGAGTAATCCATAATAACAGCAATTCCTAGCAGACAAATATTTTTTAAAAGTTTTGCACTTCCCATAAAGTAGTTGTCAATGAAATGCATTTTCCAAAATAATTCTGCTGCATGCACGAGTTCCCTAAAACAAATGCACGTGTTCAGCAATCTTGGGTTGTTTAAAGCTCAACCCACCATCATGTAGGGTGAGCCATCCTTCTCTGACCCAGAAACAACATTATGCAAGAAATCAAGACCTGAGTCTTGCCAATTATTCTGTTCTATAATTCCCTGAATCTCCTTTGAAAGGAAAGCTCAACAATTTTATTTACCAAAACCTTTAATCATGTGCAGTTCTAAACCTTGGGCCCCTACAATCATACACCATGCTTTCCAAGTAATTTATCCAGTTTTAAGGCCAGTCTACGAATCCTCTCTTGTTCCTACACCATTTAGTGTCTGATCCATGGTTTTGGGATCTTCTATTGATACCCTGTGCCATTTAGGATCTTATGTCCTAGGCTATTCCCAGGTCCTCTCTTCATCAGCTGAGCCGTTTGAGGATCCATTTGATGAACTATTGTGCAGTCTACAGTAAGGGTTCAATTGTCTAGTTCTGTACCAGTCAAATGTCTTGTATATGATAAGTTCAACAACATTCTAGGAACTCATAGTTCAGGTTCAAGTGCAGAAAACTTCACATTTTCGGGGAGAAAAAAGGTGTCAAGATATAAGTGGGAGCCGTGTGTTCCTTTGGATATCAAAAAAAGTCTTCTTTCCTTGCATGCTTCCACATCTACTGAGAAGGCTTTCCTTAAATATATCCTTCTTCAACCACTAAGAAATAAACTACACTACACCTAGAACATGTCTGCAATTCAATATACCAATTGTCTAACACCCGCTTGTTGCTCAAGCTGACGCTGACAATTTGGGATTTGACAACATTGAAGATATGCCAAGCCTAGTGCAGCCAATTGGAGCTGTTAATTGGTGAGTAAGCCTTGGTTTCATGACCCTCTTCCAGCAAATGTTTCGAACTCTCAATGGGATCTGTGGCTACTTAAAAAATGAGTGAAATGCTACCTTATTTGAGATCAAAATGAATAGATGCACTGGTATACTTCTGACCCCATGCACAGTGTGCCTCATCTCAGCTGCACAGTCAGGTATAAGGTGCTTCTTGATTGGCCAATACTGACACTCAGATAATTGGAAATCCTTCATACTACAGCTGGCATTCGCAGTGAAA
This sequence comes from Lygodium microphyllum, assembly GCF_053477565.2. Taxonomy (NCBI): domain Eukaryota; kingdom Viridiplantae; phylum Streptophyta; class Polypodiopsida; order Schizaeales; family Lygodiaceae; genus Lygodium; species Lygodium microphyllum. Next base: position 43,080,232 of record NC_141156.1, read on the forward strand.
TTTTGAAACAGAATTTATCATGCTTGGAGAAACCACATGCTTGGATCATGGATCGATCAATGGAACTTCATGTTGGGCTGATCCATACCATCAAAAAACCTTTAACTCTGATGAAACTGTTTTTAAGTGCATCTAGAAATATTGAGGGGTACATAGCCTTTAGGGATTATTGCACAAATCCCTGGCCAACTCAGTAAAGAACACATGTATGTCACATGGGGGCATTAGCTTGGTTGGCACAATAGGATCCCATCTTTCCTACAAGGCAAAGTAACTGGGACATAGCTTCTGTGGTGGGCAATGAAGAGCTCATAGGTGCTATGTGCTAGACATTCCTCACTCCTCTTTCACCCATAAATACATGCTTTTGCTGATATGTGGGAGATTATTAGCAATTATGCAGCATCGATGGATACTACAAGGAAGAAGATGATAGAAAATGTAACAATTAGTGCTTATCCTAAACCGAGTGTTCTTCTTGGATTCTTAAAAAATGTGTCAAAGATATTTACAATGGCACCTTGTGCCCCTTTTATACTAACAACTCAGGCAAGCGAAAAGTGGGGGGTAAAAGAGGCCCTGGTGAGCCTTCATAGGTGAAGGTATGTAAGCTTTGTTGCCCAAAAGTATCTAGTATTAACCACACTGAATGACTTACAATTTCCTAGATTACATGGTTGAAGCTCTTGAATCAATAAGAGTTCTATCAAGTCCAAACAAAGAACCTAACATAGTGGCATTATTATCACTATGACGATGGCCTTAGATGTTTATTGAGTGTGCCATCAAGGGGTTGATGGCCTTAAATGGTCCTCCATTAATGTTGGGATGTTTCTCAAGGGGATGATAGCTTTATATGGTTTCCATTTGGTGGAGAATTGATAGGGACACCTATCCTTTCTAGACATTGACATTGTTACTATGTACACTTGAGCATACATCATGGAAATTCTCACTTGAGCATGAGGGGAGATTGTACCCATTCCCTTGTAGAACACTCTTGTTCTCTTGTGTTTTCTCAATTTATGGTTAATTATTGCTAAATTATAGTAAAGGTGGTTTGACATTGATATCAAGGCACAAGATGATTAGGCAAGAGACAGAAAATTCAAACTACCATCGCAAAAAAAAAAAGGAAGAAACGAATTGCTGCCCTGTCTAGAAAGCCATGAAAGCTGTCTCCACTAATGGAACACCTCGAATATGATGTTTCTTGGCTGAAACAACCTGAAACTATTGTCACCTACTATTGTAGTGTTACATTAATAAGGTAAATTACAGGAAACAGGCGCGAAGGATGACCGTCTGGGGGCCTTGGGCACCCGAACGGGGTTTAGGGGAGCCTAGAATGAAAGAGAGTCCAAGAATAGCAGGACTCACCAAGAGTTGACGGCTGGCAATTGGATCACGATGCGAGTTGCCAGCAATTATCTAAGCAAGGTTGGGAGGAAAAACGTATCTCGTGCCTCTGTCTCGAATCGAACTGAGTTTGTATTCATCTCTGCCCCATCATATCAGTTATCTCACTGAATCGCCCATCGTACCACACTACACTGGTATCAGAGCAGGCCTTGGATCCTCCTTCCTTCAGAGCCATCGGATCCTCCTTCCTTCAGAGCCGCTGAGTCCCGCTTCCGTTTGTTTTCACGTGAAGCTTTCTTTCCGGTGCCCACACGACACGTCGTACGGAATCTGGCATGAAGTCGTTACCCAACACGTCACCCGTCATCCAGCGTGAAGACGGTGCCCCACACACTTTATGCCCGTATTCTGGACACGATTGACTTTGTGAGGCGCAACAAATAAAAAACGTCACTATACCGTCTGGCGTCTCTGTGACCAACTCCGGCTGCAGGTTACTGTCTAACAACTGCAGAATAGTCGTGTGACAAGTACAGTTTGGGCAGAGAACGAATTCAGGGAAGGCATATAGATGGTTCACGTGACCATTTAGAAGGGGTATATTTAGTCCCCTCCTTACTAGGTGTTTCTGCCAATAAGCTTTATTTCCAGCGTGACCGGCTCAGTTTGGGAAAGACAAATTATCCCTCACTCTTCGGGGTTATTATTAAAAGCCAGCAACAGTTGCCCTGTCACTATAACCAGGGAAGTACTTTACTTTGTACGCAAATTTCTTATATTTGCTTTCCAATTCCAGTGTATTAATGGAAGAGAAAGGGAAAGAGGGAGTAATTGAGGGTTCTAGTTCTGGGGACCACCCTATAGTAGATTCCCTTGAAACGGAGATACAAGAAGAACAGTGGGAAGAATTTATTGCCACACGAGAACAATTTGATGATCTAACTGCTCGTGTGCAAGCACAGGGGGTTCAAATGGAATTTTTAACTCAAACACTCACCGAAATAAAATCTCAATTAACTTTATTACTAGAAAGTGATAAAAATAAGATAGAAACCTCGGATATCCCATCTTCATCGAAAGATTTGGATGTGACAACATGAGATCCTAAGGAACCCCGCCACAAGTTGAGGGATAATCCAGTTTTAAAATATATGAAATCCCCTCAGTTTCATAGGGAGGAAAAAGATAGAAATAAAGACACTATCTTTAATTTTCTCCAAAAATGGGAAGATTTGCACAAACTTAAAAATACTCCACCATATCTCCAAGCAATAGAGGCCATTTAAACTTTGGGGCTGAAGACATATAAATGGTGGTGAACTTTAAAGGAGGCAAATAAAATACCTGAAACTTGGGCTCAATTTGAATCGGTCTTTTTGAAAGAATTCCTTCCTGAAAATGAAATGGAAAGAAATTGGGAAGATTGGGATTATGTCAGACAAAAGGGAAGACCCCTGCTGACATATTTGGAAGAATATCGTGAGATAATCCTCAAATTGGAAGGAATAGATGAGTTTCAAAACACGAGAGGATTCATTAGGGAACTAGATAAGATCTGTAAAAAGGAAGTAAAAAGGAGTTCACCTAAGACGCTTGAAGAGGCAATTAAATTTGCATTAATCAATGAAGATACTACGCGTCCAGGTACACTCACTAGTCTCACTGATACGGAGCCCAAGACTAAGGAATTGAAAACCTTAAAATTTGTAGGCAAATTTAAAAGGAAAATGCCATTTTTTAAGGACAAGAAACAACCTTTTGAAAAGAAACAATATGTAAGGCCAAAGTTAAGTCCAAATGACTTTGATAAGGCCAAAAAAAAAAAAAGTTGTGTTTCAATTGCCTATCCCCTAACCATGCTGCCAGGAATTGCCCTCAAAAGAAAAAGGGGGAAGATAAAGAAAAGGATAAGGACAAGGGCAAGGGAAAAGAAAAACAAATCCATGTAGTGCAGACTCTAGAATTAAAGGGGCATGAAAAGTATAAATCTTTAGAGGTTTTGCACAAGGATGTACAACACAGGTGTTGTATGTCAACATCTATGTAGCAGCCTACTTTTGGGCCACATGATTTAGTTAGAGTGCATGGATTGATAGCTGGTAAGAGGGTTAGAGTCATGATTGATGACTTTGCTACCCACAATTTCATAAATTATGCACTTGTCAAAAGATTGAAACTTCCCCAACAAAAGAGTGGGCATCAATATGTTGTTCGTATGATGCAAGGTCAAGATAATAAAATATGGGATACAATGGTATCCAATTTGAAAATTCGGATCCAAGGATATAAAGATAAACTTGATTTCCAAATTATGAATATGGAAAGAGCCGATATTGCTTTAGGGAGGGAGTGGCTATGGGGATTGGAACCATCCTTAAAACGTAGTTATCATCATAATACACTGGAATTTGAAAGGGATGGTAAGACTTTTGTGATTCAAGGTAAACATGAAGTATCGGATAATCCTTTGTTGTATTCCACTGAGGTTCAGAAGCTGATAAAGAAGGAAGCTTGAGAGGTATATATGTTATGGTCTCTTCCTATACAAAACACTTTCACTTTCTGTAATATAAAGCAACAATTTTCTTATGTTTGTGAGTTGAATGTAAATAATGAATTAAGTGGTTTGTTAGATGAATTTAAAGATGTGTTTCCTTCTGATTTACCAAGCAGCCTTCCACCACATAGAGGTGATATAAATCACCCAATTCACACAAATAAGGATACACACCCTATTTCTAAACCACCTTATAAGTTAAGTGAAACACAGCACCAAGAAGTTGAAAGACAAATTAAGGATTACCTTGATAAAGGGTTTATACAACCCAGTAATTCACCTTGGGCTTCGCCAATTTTAGTGGTAAAGAAAAAAGATGGTTCTATGAGACTTTGTGTTGATTATAGAGCACTTAATAAGATAACGGTGAAGAATAAATTTCCTATGCCTAGAATGGAAGATCTTTTTGATCAATTACAAGGGGCAAAATTCTTCACAAAGATAGATTTAAGATCAGGCTATCACCAAGTAAGAATTAAGGCACAAGATGTTCCTAAGACAGCATTTCGTACTAGATACAAGTATTATGATTTTTTGGTGATGCCTTTTGACCCCACTAATGCACCAACTATCTTTATGAAGCTGATGAATAGTCTGTTACGGCCCTATCTAGGACATTTTGTAGTAGTCTTCTTGGATGATATCTTGATCTTTAGTAAATCAAGAGAAGAACATTTGGAACACTTACAATTGGTATTCCAACTGTTAAGAACACATTCCCTTTATGTGAAGAAAACTAAATGTGAATTCTTCGCACAAGAGGTCAAATATTTGGGGCATATTATCTCGAAAGAGGGAATCAAGATGGATCTAGAAAAAGTAAGGGCAATTATTGAATGGCCATCTCTAAGGAACCTGGAAGAGTTGCAAATCTTCCTAGGTTTATCTGGATTTTATCGTAGATTCATTCGAGATTATGTCAAAATAGTTGTTCCAATGACAGACCAACTTAAAGGGAAAGGAAAGAGCTTTAATTCGGGAACAGACCAAAATGAAAGCTTTCAAAAACTTAAAGTAGCTATTGCTACAGCTCCAGTACTATTAATTGTGGATCCCAATAAACCATTTGTGGTTGAAGCCGATGCCAGTGATAAGGCGATAGGCGCGGTCTTATTACAAGAAGGTCGACCAGTTGCTTTTGAAAGCAAGAAATTAGACCGTGCACAACAGAATTATTCTGTTTATGAGAGGGAGTTATATGCAATAGTACATGCGATGAAGAAATGGAGGCACTATCTGTACGGTGCCAAACTTTTCAGGATCATGAAAGCATTAAGTGGCTTAATGACCAACCGGATCTACAAGGGCGTAAAGCCAGATGGGCCGAACTCCTCCAAGAGTTCGACTATAAGATAAGGTATAGAAAAGGAAAGTATAATATAGTGGCTGATACACTCAACAGAATGCCCATCATAAATGAATTGAGTTTTACTCAGTTCACTTCCGATTTGCTTGAATCCTTAAAAGGGAAATGCTAGGTTGATCCGGCATATTCCAACATATGGAAAGCAATAGGAAATGGAGATCCAAATGGAAGGGCCTCCATTGAGGAAGGAATATCTGAGGGTGTTCAACAAGGAAATGGAGCATCAAGGATTGCTCAAACCAAATTCAAGTGGAAGAATTTTACCATTGATAATGGTTATTTACTCTACAAGGGTAGGGTATGTGTCTCGAAAGATAAAGAAATAAGGCGCCAGATACTCTTTGAGTATCATGATACCCCTAGTGCGGGATATCCAGGAGTTAATAAGACTTAGTCTTATTAAAAGACAGTTCTATTGGCCTGGAATGAATAAGGACGTCCTTGACTATGTGATCAAATGTAATAAATGCCAAGTTAATAAAGCTGAAAGATTAAAAATGGGAGGACTTCTCCATCCATTAGAGATTCCTTCGGGAAAATGGGAGAGTATCTCCATGGATTTTATTGTTGCATTACCCAGAACACAGAGGGGGCACGACTCTGTGTGGGTGATTGTGGATAGGTTAACCAAAATGGCTAGGTTTATTCCAACTTCAACACATGTTAAAACACCAAAATTGGCTAGATTGTTTGTAGAGAACATATACCGATTGTATGGCCTTCCGGCAAATATAGTTTCTGATCAGGATAGAAAATTTGATAGTCAATTTTGGCGTGCGGTATTTAGAAAGCTGGATACTAAACTTAGCGTGAGTACAGTGGACAACCCGCAAACTGATGGGCAAACTGAAAGGGTTAACCAAATCCTTGAAGATATGCTCAGGGTATATGTAAGTAAAAGGCAAACTAATTGAGAAGAGTATCTATCGATAGTAGAGTTTGCATATAATAGTGCCAAGCACTCTTCCACTGGATATAGTCCATTTTTGTTAATGTATGGGTTTTAGCCCAGAGCTCCTTATGCAGTAGGACTGCATAAGGAAAAGGTTCAAGCAGCCAAGGATTTTTTGGAGGATATGAATAGTATGCTAAAATTCGCTCAAGAAAATATTAAGAAAGCTCAAAATCGAGCTAGAGCTTATGTAGATCCTCACCGAAGAGACATCTCCTTTGAAGAAGGAGAATTGGTCTATCTTAAAGTGCCTAAACAAACTAAAACCATGAAAACGGGACAATGTCCAAAGCTTTCACCGAGGTATTGTGGTCCTTTCACAATACTTAAAAAGGTGGGAGAACAGGCTTACAAGCTCCAACTACCTGCTGGTAGTAAAATACATCCAGTTTTTCATGTAAGTAAGCTAAGAAAAAAGCTGGGTGATTTGGATAATCAAATCTTAAATGATAACATTGAGGAGCTATTAGACGACCAATCTAATCCACATGAACTAGAAAGAATATTAAATGTTCGTAACAAACGAACAAGGAATACTATTTATCAAGAATGTTACGAAACCAATTCTTAAGGGAAAGGAAATGTTACATTAATAAGGTAAATTAAGGGAAACAGGCGCGAGGGATGACCGTCCGGGGGCCTTGGGCACCCGAACGGGGTTTAGGGGAGCCTAGAATGAAAGAGAGTCCAAGAATAGTAGGACTCACCAAGAGTTGACAGCTGGCAATCGGATCACGATGGGAGTTGCCAACAATTATCTAGGCAAGGTTGGGAGGAGAAACGTATCTTGTGCCTCTATCTCGAATCGAACTGAGTTTGTATTCATCTCTGCCCCATCGTATCAGTTATCTCACTGAATTGCCCATCGTACCACACTACATGTAGTCTCTTTTAGGCTTGTCATCAACTCTAGCGAGGTCTCTTGGCGGTTGGAAATGGCTTCTCAATTGTTGTAGTAGCAATGCCAGCCTTCTCTCTCTTTCTTTCTTTTTTCATGAATGAGTGTATATTAATATTGGAAAATTTGCATCCGGCCTTCAAGCCAACCAAACAGAAAGGATACTAGTCTCACATTTTTTACATCAGACCATCAAGTCAACAAAGAGAAAAACACAGATACAACTAAAAGTCTATCACTCTAACTCTAAAATGCCACTCAGAAAGGACAGTTGGAGTGGAGCAAACAATATCCAGCCAGGGAGCAGCATTTTCATGAAGAATTAGATCAGCTGAGACCATAGAGGAGATCTGCCATAATACTTGTAAACGCCCCGAACAATGTAGTATGCTTAACAATTATGATATTCACTTGTTTTCGAGATTTAATATAAAAGAGAATGAACACTTAAAGTTGAAAATGAAAATTACTCACAAAATTACAGCCATGAAAATGTAAAAGTAATAAAGACAAGATTGAGGGTTGAAGATGGGCAACCCCACCCCCGCCCCCCCCTCCCCCCCCCGAAGGAATGTATTTCTGCTCAACCCAAGTCCCTTAGGGAAGAGCTCAGTTACAATCAACCTGAGAGTGAGGAGAAGTAATTCTCACTCTCACAAGATCATGCAAAGATGTACAAGCACACATGCATTATCTATTATGCAATGATAAGAACTGATTTCTTTACAGTATGAGAAGAAAGAGGGGAAATCAGCCTTTCTTCATCGCTGATCAGCAGTACATGGATAGGGCTTGCTTCTTGTTGCTAAAATGAAAGAAAGAGCTCGAGAAGGAGGTGCTGTAATGAATATACAAGCTTGTTGTCCTATAAAACAGCAGTGATAGAAGAGGGAATATGGAGGAATTTGATAATGGAGAAGTGGGGGATGATGATGGGGATGGTGGGGCCAGTTTCTGGCTATCTGTGGGTGCTGTACATGAGTTTACAGCAAAGAAAAATGATACTGAATGAAGAAAAACGAGCTCTTATTTATAGGAGAGGGAAGAGCTAGTACAAAAGGGGAAAGTGGAGTAGCACAAGACAAGTGTCCAGCCACATGTCATGAGATGTGACAAGTGGTGGGACACTTGGAAGCTTGTGTGACAAGTGTCTTGACACTTGTCTCTTCTCTATGGCCTTCCTTTTTGGGCTGAATACTGTTAAGAATAGAAACAACCAAATTTAGTAAGCACAGTCAGAGTACAGAATTTACTATTTTTAGAATGACATCCCTATTTTTTAGGACTAGCATTTTTAGGCTAATTCGAGGCTCCTAAAATTTAGGGACCCCCCAATATGGGTGTCATATGAAAGCTTTTTCCGTGTACATCCCAAAAACGGTATCAGAGTCTTCATGTGACTTTCCTATGCAAAGAAATGTGCATTTCAAGCTTTCAGCCCACACATGCACATTGTACAAGCATTTCATGATCATGCCATCTTGTTGATTGTAACTATCTGTTCTGGCGGATCTAGCCCACACTTCAAGGCATCAATCCTTTTTGTGTGCGAGTCTAACACTAATATGCGTGAGTTCTGGTCACAGGCGCCCAATCGGGCCATATAGGTGGAAGTGTGAACTATCTTTTCTCTAACCCACCGTGTGGATCCACCATAACCTGTGACCAGCTCCAATGCACTTTTCTTTATATCTAATTAGTGCAAAGGAAACAAATTTAATAAATCATTATATAGACAAATTAATGCAAAATGATACAAATTCTGTTTCTATAGAGTTGTGACAATACTAAACCACAAACACGGGCCACATGACCATGATGCTCTATATTGAATCAAAAATAAAGGCATTCTGAGTACGCCAAATATGCCACATGGCTGTCCATCTAAGGAAATGGAAAAGGCAAGAATAATCTAAGTACAAGGAAGACGAGGAAATCATCTTTCCCATAATCCACGAACAAACCGATATCCGTTGCTAAGTTGTTGCGGATCTCTCTCTCTCTCTCTCTTTTTTTTCGTAAAAGGTAATTGTATTAATTACGAAAAAAAAATACAAGATTACTTGATTACAAGATACATGATGACACTAAGCCATCATGTGAAGAGGTTCTCTCTCTCTTTCTCTCTCTCTTTTTTCTGATTACAAGAGACACGAGGGCCCTAGGCCAACGTGTGGGGAATCCCCGTAGGAATGCACTAAAAAGGTTACACCAATCATGGCAACAACCCAGAGGCAATTGCCATATGCCAAGGATGCAAATCCTCCTGAGGGAGCAAGTCGGAGTGTCAGATGAGATCTAGCTGCCAATGCAAGAGCCCTTTAAGCCTGGCAATATGTTGCGGTACATTAGAGGCCGAATCAAAGAGAAAAGCATTGCGCGTGGTCCAAATGTGCCAGCATCCCCAGTATCTGAAAAAGTGAAATAAGATCTTCACATGCAACTGTGGCGGTGTGGGATACTTCGGGCGCACAAAAACCCAGTCGAAAGGAGTTAGTGAGGACCCCACCACCGCGCGCCAAATGTGCGACAAGAGTGACCAGATATTCTTGGTGAGCGGGCAAGAAAGAAAACAATGTCGGGCCGATTCCGCCGGTGTGGTACAGAAGAAACAATTGCCATTCGAGATACGACGCTTGGCAAGGGCCGAGGCAAGAGAAAGACCACCAATCATCACCCGCCAAAGAAAGACCTTGCATTTGAAAGGTGTCTTATTCAGCCAGCCCTCCATCAGCGTTGTCTGCCACCATGACAGTGATTTCCGCAGTCCCCAAACAGTATTAGCTTTCTCACCCAGCCATTGGTGATCTTGAATGAGAAGATGATACACCTGATTAGTAGAGGCCTTTTCCAGACTCAACCGGCCTGCAAGGTCCCAGTCCTGCCAAGGGCGATCCACAGCCAGGGCAGGAAAGGGTTGCCTACCCTGAAGCTTCGACGAAAGCTTTTCCCACAAATCACAGTATCCGCGCACGATCTTGAAGAGTCGCCTAGCAATCCGAAACGATACGAGGACATTGCGACTGGCAAGGGTAGCATCCGCAACCGACGTCACACCTAAACGGGCCATGCGGTTAAATCTTGGTCTGAGCTGATGTTTATCTTCCCATGAAAGGAGTCTCGATACTGCCAACAATTCCAACTGAAAGGAGTTAGTCTGCAAGCGGTCCCCTACTGGGTGCCAACGGGCCTTTTGGAGCACCACTTTTCAAGAGCCGACCAAGTGCAGTAACAAAGAGGAAGAGGGACTGGAAAAACGAGAGTCAGCATTAAGGACATGCCACCAGGAGGCCCGAAGCCGTGTGTTACCATGGCGGAGCCCGCTGTCCTCGAGAAAATAACGGGCTATGATGGTCCACGGGTGATGATCCACACACACGGCACGAAAAAGGGACCAACGGAGAGCTAGCATATGAGTTTCTGCATCCAAAATAGCTCCACCACCCATGCGCTTAGGGGTACATGTATGTGACTATGAAATACACGAGATGCCTGCCTGCAGTGAATCCTTCTTCCATATCATGAAACGGATGGGATGAGTGAGAGCCTTCAAAGTAGTAGGCGTCCATGGCAACAATGGCAGGAAATACGTTAGCATTGGTAGCATGATTGTCTGGGCCACTTTGAGGCGGACATGGAATGGCCACGCTTGCGACTTCCAATACATAAACTTCGCCACCAGTTTTTGTGAAATCCACTCCAGCAGGTCCTTTGGCCGTACATCCACCCCCAATGGGTATCCAAGATGCCTGACAATGGAGCCACGGGAAACCACCTGGCCTTGCCAGCCTAATGACTGTAAATCAGGCTCCGTGCAACTGAGAATGGCTGACTTAAAGGCATTGATGCGAAGCCCAGAGGCCTGACCAAAGAGCGTCCAAACATCTAGTGCCTTTCGAATGTTGTCCCTGTCCGCCTGCAAAATCATAAAGGTGTCATCAGCCAAAGATTGGCTAACGAAGTGCTGACCCAAAGGAAGAGACAACCCTGCCAGCTGAGCAGAGGCTGCCATGGAGGATAACATTGAAAGGACCGGGTGAGTCGCCAGGGCAAAGAAGAGAGGGCTCAAAGGACAACCCTGGCTGACCGAGCGTGCAAGGACAAATGGCTCTATAACCCCACCATTGAGCATAACTCTGGAGGAAGCCGCAGCACTAATGGTGTAGATCAATCAAGACATCCGGGTACCAAAGCCCATAGCAGACATGAGATCTACAATGAAAGACCAGTCCACATAATCAAACACCTTTTCCAAGTCCAATTGAATCAATACCACTTCCTGACCGGAGTGCCGCGCATAGTCAATAGCCATTTGCACATTTAAGATATTATGCAGAATGTTGCGGCCCTTAATGAAACCATATTGGAGAGGATGCACAATAGCTGGAAGGTGCTTGTGAAGCCGATTCGCCAGCACTTTGGAGTAGATTTTATACATGGAGCCCATCAAAGAGATTGGTCTCCAGTGTTGCAGCTTTGACGGCGAAGGGACCTTTGGAATTAGTTTGATAAGGCCTTCTTTCCATGAGGAGGGCATGACCCCTGTTTCCCAAACCTGCTGAAACATGACCACCAATGGCTTCACCAACTGCGTGGCCGAGGTCTGAAAGAATTCATTAGTGAGACCATCCCAGCCAAGACTTTTATCCTTAGGCAGGTGCAACAAAACATCCATAACCTCCTCCTCGCAAATATCCGCCTCCAAAGTGGCTTGCATATCAACTGGAACCTGCTGGCCGACCAGATGATAGAAGACCGAGCGGGCTTGCGTAACCTGGCTAGAAGGCGAGGGAGAAGAACCAAGAAGTTCCATAAAATAATTTCTGCACATAGTGACAATGGTCGGCGGATCAGTGACCATGCGACCTTCCGAATCCTGGAGTCTGGTCATATTTTCGCGAGCCGGAGACGCATGCAAGGCGCGAAAGAACTTATGAGACTGGCAGGCACTATCTTGCAATGTGTCAGTCAAGTTATGCAGCTTGGCCTGCTGATAAGATTTCAACTGAAACACTTGAAGAAGATGGGCCAAACGCCTCTCCAGTGACAGCAGAAAATCATCATCTGGGGAATCCAGGAGCAAGGAACGGACCAAAGCCAGTAAGTCCTCTGCTGCATGTCGACGTCGGCGACAAAGCGAGGCATGATGGATCCCATACTGCCGAGCAACCCGCTGCACATTAGAGAGCAGCCGTGCAAATGAAGGCAAGCCCTCAGAGGCGAAGTCCAATAAGAACCTCTCAATCAACTGCTGCATATAGCCCTGGAAAATTGAATGCTTCAAATAAGAGGAGTTGAAACGTAAAGGGAGCCTATCCAGCAACTGCACAAAAGGTGCAATAGATTGTGCCCGCATCTCAAGCTGGAGGGGGAAATGGTCTGACAACGCATATTGCTGCAAGACCTTCATTTCCAGCATCTCGGGAAGAAAATCATCCCCCTGCATGATATACATTCTGTCCAGCCGCGACCAGGTAGTTGCATATTGTGCGGAATGAAAAGTAAACCCTGAAAAAGAAATCCACAGGATCAGAGGCCACCGCATAGGAACGTTCCTGAGGACCCATTGGCTCATCAGAAGTATGCTTGGAGCGTTTGCCGGCAGGCGGCAGTTCAGAACCCGGAGGCAACTCCTCCGTGCATGGCACCATATCCTCCGGCTCCTCTGCATCGGAATCAGGGCCAAGAGCTGCCACCGTCCGGTCGAGAAAATCCATATCCAGGCCAGCCATACTGCTGTCTTCACGCTTGCGCCTCTCTCTCTCTCTCTCTCTCTCTCTCTCTCTCTCTCTCTCTCTCTCTCTCTCTCTCTCTCTGTGCAAGTTCCGCAGACCTGTCGGCCTCAGCCGTGGCCTATCCCGAGGGAGTGTAGATAGCGCGTGGGTCAGGGCGCAACCCTAACGGAGCAAATGCAAGAGGGCGAAACGCAGGGCCAACGGGCAGTGACAAAGGCCAGAACGCTGAGGAGGAAGGCTGGCAGGCGACGGCAGGGCTGAACCGTCAGCAACAGACGCACTGCGAAGCAGGGATCAGGCGACAATCCAGCGGGCCCAGGTCCGATGGCGACGGGAGGAGCTCGAACACGCAGAGCAGACGCGCGTTGACCAGGAGCAGAGCGCGCAGGTCAGACGGGCGACGGCAGGGCGGAGCACGCAGCCAACGGGCCTCCAGATGCTGGCGACGGCGACGGGTCTGCAGACGACGACGACGGGGCACAGGCAGGAGCAGGTCCCATTGGCGTGACACGCGACAGGAGCAGGAACGATTCTCTCTCTCTCTCTCTCTCTCTCTCTCTCTCTCTCTCTCTCTCTCTCTCTCTCTCTTTACACAAGGTTGGAATGACCCCTTCTCTCTCTTCCAACCTCAAAAACGTTTTTTCCACTTGCACAGGCAAGTTTTGCCAAGTAGTAGCCTTCGAAAAAAAATTCCAACATTATCCAAATTTATTAAATTAATTTTTAAAATATTAATTATAAAATTAATTTAATAATTATTTATGGCTCAAAAAATAATCTGACTCGCCAAAAATTAAACTCGCTAGGACAATTTGTCACCCAAATGAGCTTGAGCGCTCACTAGCCCAAAACTAGCATTAATTGATTAATTAATGCCAATTCCCTAGTGTCAATACCACTGACATTGATAGCTAATTAAATGTTCTAAGCCAAGTTTTGACACGGGTTACCACCTAGTGCCTATTAGGCATAACTTATAACAACTTTTGTCAATGTCACCCATTGATCATGATTACTATCACTTAACTAACTTGGAAATTCACATATGTACCTCATATGTGCACAACTTAATAATACCAAAGCTAAGCATTAAAAATACATGTCCTCGTAACATAACTCCTTGAAATCCTTGCAATCGTCCTTGATTGCACTACCACATGGAAAAAGCAAACTTATATTGAACCGGAAAAGCATAGGCATCATAGTCAAAGAACATCAGTCAATATTATTCTACTATGCTACTACCCAACTCATACTGAAATTTCCATCACTCATAACTAAGTCATAAATAACCAAAAAGAAGCTCTAACTACTATCAGAGCCACTTGGATGCATCCATTAACTTTATCTCAAAAGTGTTCTGATAAAACAACCATAGTAAAGTATAAAGCATGGCTGTACTATTAGTGGCATTACTTCACGTGTTGCTGTCCATAAAAATCGGTTGAATACCAATAAAAACTAATGACCATACGCTGAAAACCAGCAACTGATAATCAACCTTTGATGATCATAATCTAATGATCATACATTTATGTAAATGTACTATGTAAGAGCTCTAGTAAAAACCATAGCCATTTGCATATCAACTACATTGACTAGCATGCATAATAGTGACCTCTTGACAAACATATCGTTAGCAAACAATACCCTAGATGCATGATGAATACACCCAAGGTCCACTATATACTAGAGCTGTACATCATTAGAGGAGTAGAGCCTAACTGAGCCTGATCTAAAGTCTGCTCCAATAGAAAGGCTTCTAGGTAAAGTTGTAACAACTAAGAGTGGTTGCCAAGTCACTCTCTTCGATCCATTAGGCATCCATTGGTGAATAATTACGAAATTCCACCAAGTATCTCCTAAAAATTTTACCTCTAATCTTCCTTATTTTCAATTTCTTGCCTATTGGGATTTTCATACATAGCATTTATTTGCAGCCATTCACTCATTGCGTTTTGCAAGTGTTTTCCAAGCTTTCCTTGCTGTTTTTGCCTCTTCTCAGCCCCATTTCCAGATTTTCCCCTCTTTTCAGCCTTTGAAAACTTCTCGAACGGCTTCTCCTCATCATCTTGGGAGCTTGAATCCTTTCCATCCAGCAAAGCATCGGATGTACTTGCCATCTCTATAAGTTGTGGCATGCTGGTCATGGTGATCTTTATACAAAAATCCATAATTCCTTTAGGCAGCCCACAACAATACTTCTCTAGTTACTCATGAAGAGAGACATATAGATAAGAAGTAATGAGCAGCAATGAATCCTAAAACTTCTTATTGTAAAGCTCCAAATTTTTGCATTGTGATGCATCCAACTTATTCCAAGCAGTCATAATATCCACTCCAAATCAACCAATTGGGAGCAAACATTTGCTTAAATTGTACCCATATTGACAGTGCTCCACCTTGCATTAGATGTGCGGACTACCACTGCAATACATTTCTCTTCACGAAAGTGGCTACCTTTTGAATCTTAGAGAATTCACTGAAATTGCCTTCCAAATAGGCTACATCAAACTACTGAATAAAAGTCAAGGCTTTCAACCTAGCTCGTGCGCCGTTGAAAGCTTTGAACTCCAACCCTTTTCCACCCTCATCACAGTTCTTTGTTGCCCCCTTGGGAGTCAAATTATCATAAACTCGCGGCTACAAAAAGCCCCTTGGCTGCAAAAAGGGTGCACTTATTGCCTTTCCATCATAATCAGCACCATAAGAAGCATTTGCATGACCAACATTCATTCCTTGAGCCCCATACATACCGGGGAGTGTAGATGCAATACTATACATGCCACTTTGTGCCCCAAGGATCATGCCAATACTCCCATACCTCCACCTCCAATGGTTGATTTTGTTGGAAATTGTTGAGGAAAGATGAGAATAGGCTAGAGGATGAGAGAGAATGCAAAGAGAGAAAATTCAAACTTCCATTACTAAAAAATGGAAGAAATCAACTGCTACCCTATCTAGACAACCATGAAAGCTGTCTTCATTGATGAAACACTACAAATATGATGCTTCTTGGCTAAAATAGCCCTCAAACTGTTGTAGTCTCTTCTGGGCATGTCACCAACTTTTAGAGGATCTCCTGTTGGCTGGAAATGCCCTATCAACTATTGCAACAACAACGATGGCCTTCTCTCTCTCTCTCTCTCTCTCTCTCTCTCTCTCTCTCTCTCTCTCTCAAGGCTAGAATGACCCTCTCATGTTTCTTCTCTATTTGTATTTTTACATTTTGCGTTTCACATTTTTTGTGTTTCCGCTTGAGATCTCTATGTTTCAACCATAGTTCATATCATACACTAGTGTTTTCTTTTGCAAACCCTAGCAAATCTCCACATAGTATCAGAGCCAATACTCTCCTAAAGTGTTACTTGAGGCTATCATGGATTACTTGGTCAGTTCTTGATTACACTATATGTCACATGTTGATTCACGATGGCTCACACCACTCCATCTCAAGATCCTTCAATGCTTTCTCAAGTTATTCCTTCAATGGAGGCTCTGCTAAGGCATTATGGTCTTGATTTGGAGGACAATGCTTCATTTACTAACCCTTCCTCTAGGGATCATTCACAGTGGCCTAGCTCTTCTTCATCTCATATTTCTTCACAAGGTGCATCTCAGTTTGAGCACTTTGCTAACAAGATTAATCACCTCACAATTGAGAAAAAACTTATCCACTTGCCAAAAGTTCAAATTCTTCACAACCAAGCCCAATGGTAGGTTCATACAATCCATTTTTGTGAGCCTAATTATATCTATACTACTCCTTCAGTTATGTAGGATCCAACTATAAGCGACCTAGGAGACCCAATTTGTTATTAGTATTGGAGTACAGGAAAACTCTATGTTCAAAGATGTTTCACAAGATACTTCTTTATCTTTTGTTTCATTTGAGTTTGAGTTTGGTGCTTCACATTCACCTTCACATTTCCCACCATTCCCTCCTTTTGAGATACCAAAGTCATTAAGTTCATTGTATTCCATTAATTCCTGTTTTGGTTTCCATTTATAGCCCCCAAAAGGCTTTATTTGTATCGTTTATTAGTGTTTGAGCACCACTTGAGAGAGTTGAGACACCGCCTAAGAGAGTGGGGCACAAGCCGAGACAATTCCGTGAATCATGTGCCTATAAATAGGTCATGGGCATTCATCCATCATTAATCTACACTCCTCGCCCTCATTCTTCAATCAGTCTCCCTCCTCACCACTATTAACCACTTCAACTCTCCCAACCCTGATGTATGCTTCCCACAAGAGTGCCTTATTTGCTGCCTTATGGAGCTGATTTGCTGCCACCTTGATTCAGCTGGCTACCACCCAGCCTACTTCTCTATTAATTAAGCTGCGGACCTGCATTTTCAGCATGGTGACCTGTTCTTCAACACTTCCACTCCTGTGTTTACTGGTTTCACTCCCCATTCAACTAGTACAGTAGATCCATCTTCATAATTATTGTGTGTTTTCAGCTCCTCCTACCACTCCACCACCCATGCGACAATTCCCAACCATCAGCCACGTTATGGAGGCTATGTTTGCAAACTATAGATTCGGGTTGTCTAGAGTAGTTAAACCCTCTTTATCAGCCCTACATCAAATACTTGCAGTTTTGTGTGTTCTTCACTCCTAAAGGGCTACTCAACAGTTGTCTTGATAATGGCTATCCTCCCGGAGAGATTTCAGCATGTCGTTCATCTCCATCGACTCTTAACAACTTTGCGGATTGCATTTCGCTCCTCCACTACTGTCCTTCACCTTCTAATGTCTACTCTAGCATTCCACAGCCCAGAGGACTGTGTTTTGCTCCCTCTATAGAGCAACCGTTTTCCTCATCATCAACATCTCTACTCAAAGGACTATGTTTTGCTCTTCTCATAGTGCAAATTCCTTCCAAGTGTTGCCGCTTGATCAGCCAGGACAGCACAATTATCTTTGAGCTCTGCTCCATTGCATCAACATGATTCAGTGTTCATTATTCTTCATTCATCTTCTTTTTCAATGTTTCTTAGTTTCTTTGTCTCAGTGTTTGCCCTACACTCTATGTTTCTCCCCACAAACCCTGTCGTTTCTTGACATGGATTAGAGCATACCATTCCATCTCTCAAAGTCTCCCACTTTCACTTCACATTTAGATTCATATGCATTCACTTTAGACCCTATTTTAGATCCAACCATAGGTTATCAGTCTTAGCTCACGTTGGATTTGATATACATTTAAATCACTTTGCAACCTCATACTTTGGTGTTAGGAATGCCACCGGTGCACTATGCACCTCCTCAATATCCACAAGTGTGGCACTCCTATTGTGTGGGCAATCCCCTCCACACTATATCACCCTCCCCAATTGCTCAGACACACAAACCCTCTTCGTGTGCTAATGAGCTCTATCCTTCCTTGAAGAACTAAGAGAGTAGAAATGAATCACCTAACATTTAGACCCTATCCCACCCTCCCCATTGCACCTAAACACAAACCATGTCCTAATACCGAAGCTCAATCTCTTTGTTTGAAGGAAAAAGGGAGTAGTAAAGTCGAATCCTCACAAAGACTCTTCTAGCATTACTTGCCTAAAAAGAATAGGTTTTGTACATTTTACCAAAACCTTGGCCATTTAGATGGTGATTGTCCTCAAAAGGCCGAGGGTGTTAGACCCACACCCAAAATTGCACAATCCACACCCACACCCACACCAAAGCTGAATCCAATCCCCATTCCCAAACCAACCTCAACCCCTTTTGATAGTGGTAGTGTCACCCCAAGAAGATTGAGAGGAAGTCTTCCCTAGGGAGGTAGAACAATTTCTCCACCCCTTGGCATCCGCATTCCACAATGGCTTGCCATTGGTGCAGTGGATCCTAGGTCACCCCCTCACTCCATGCATTATGGCATCTCTAACTGGTTCGGTGATCACCTCCCACTAGGCTAGTCTCTTAGAATTTCTAGGTCATCCTTAGGAACCTTAAGCTAGTGGGACTATATTTCTCTTTAGGCATAGCCATACTTTTACTTTTCAAGTCTTCCACTACACACCTAGTCACCACCTTTCATTCACTTCCGGTACATCTACACTCACTCAACTTCCTTTTTTAGTTAGAATAGTGTCCAAAGCACCTCAATATGAACCATCTAGTATGCAAGTTTTTTTCTTTTGATTCTATTATGTTGGATTTTATATTTCAGTTTAGGACTAACATTGCCACTTTTCACCTTGCAATCAACCTTCATCCACTGCAACCCTCACCTGGTGACCTGTTTTCTGTTGCTGCCAGCCACCAAAGGGACCCCTGAACAGGCTGCATTTGCTGCAGACCTGCCACATCAGCCTGCTGTCCAGTTTCGCCAGTTTACATCCTACGTTTACCTATTATCCAGGTTGTCTTGCATCAACACAACTTCAGCCTGCTGTTGTCTGCCGATTACAGCCTTGATGATCAGGTTTCCAGCCTTTGGGGTGTGGTACATTGCTGCTTGCCAGATTCAGCCTCCAGAGTGCTGGGTTTTGGTGACCAGCCTGCTGACCTTCCAGATTCAGCCCTCTTTCAACTCTAACTGGTAGTTACAACACTTTGGATCCATCCTTGGTGGATGTCACACTCCGACTACATCATTGCTCTCTCTACGAGCATTTTGTATATTCTTTTCTTCATTTACAGCATTGATTCATTCACTTCATAGTTCTCTTTCTTCCTCTGTTTGTATTTGTGTTTTTGCATTTTTGAATTTTGTGTTTTGTGTTTAGGGTTTCTATGTTATTATTTGAGTCCTTGTGCTTTACTCGTGTTCATATAGTTTGTATTTTCTTTGAGAAAACCCTAGCTTATCTTCACAACATCCCAATTGCCTTGATGGTTCTCTTCCCCCACTCTTCCAGTTGGGGAGTGTCAAGTCTTCCTTCTTCAACCATTTGTATTGTGGGCTGCTATCATGATGCTTCCTGATTATCACTGGAGTCCTCTCCCAAGGTTAAGATCCAAACTTGCCTACACCACTTGGTCAGCATAGGATCCCGCTCCCAAGATCGAGTACAAGCATATTCTGCAAACCTAATGGCTAGTTCTCCTTCAGCTCTTCCAACTAAGGGGTCTAAGGTCTACCTTCATCATCACATTCCATCATTTCATCTTGGTTTCTGGCAACTCAAAGACTGACATCGGATTCTCCTCCTTCGGCATTGACATCCATGGTTGAGTGGAGGTTTCTACCCTTTCATTGGTATTTGCAAGTTTCATCATTGTCTTCAACATCAGCCTCCCTCCTTATTGTACCTACCCTTTGCATTGCATGACCATCATTATCTTTGTAAAAGCATGCTAAGGCAAGTGAACAATTTTCCACGAGGGACATTGTCCAAGTGGCACCTTGTTGTCTGTGCATTCTCATCATATAGCATTCATCTATGCATCTTGTGCAGAGCACCCTTGAGTAGATTCCAAGTTGTTTCCACCAGTGGCTCTCTTACCACCATACCTCCATACCTCTTCACCATTCCTTCATCACCAACACCTTGGATACGTGATTGGAAAGTCTTTCATTTTGTGATATTGGATCTGACCATCCCTTTATTTACCCCCATGGGCACAATTACTCGTGGGAAAAAAAAAGGTTCAAAGTGGTTCCATCACCTTTGCAAGTCCTAGAAGGTGACTGGGCAACTGATGAGCACACTTTGTTCAATTTCTGGCCTATCTAGGGTAATCCTTTGGGCTCTCAAGATAAGATAACTATCACCTCTATAGTTTTGGTAGGTCCTTGGGCACCCAATGTGCATCCTTGGCCCGATGCCCTAGCTACTTTGGGGTGGGATGCCTCGCAGTATTATGGATTGAGCTATGCTTGCAATCCCTTTCCGCAAAACACAAATTTTACCAAAGTTTTTGTCCCATAAGCAAACACCCAAACTTTGGGAGGATCCACATCTATAAATAGAAGGCTGCTTAGCTACTTAGTTCATCCCTTGTTTTGCAGGTTAACCCAATTCTTCCTAGCCTCCATCCATCAGGCACATCCCTCATCCTATTATCATGGTCCTCTCTAGATATAGACCTTTGGCCTAGTGACTTCTATGGGCTGTGTTACCCCAGCTTGTTGACACCATCATCATCTATAATAGGTCTTTTTTGCGTTTTCAGCACTTTTCTTCATCAGCCTCTCCTTTGACTAGTGGTTAGGGCACTCCAAATCTATCTACAATGGACAACACACATTGATACCTCCAACAACCCACTCCCATCAGAGCCACCGGCTGTTGGACAACGCACCCTTTGAGCATCTTGTACACTCTTTCACTCATTTACAACATTCATTCATTCACTTAAGAGTTCTCTTTCTTCTCTATTTTGTTTAGGCATTTTGCTTTTGTGTTTTTGCATTTGCATTTCAGTTCTCTGTGTTTCAGGCATGCTTGCACAAGGCTAAGTTTGGCAGCTCATCTAAGCTGGACTCTGTTTTATCCCTGCTGTAAATTCAGAAAATCATGATGCTTGCTCTCCCATTCCCCTCTTTTAAGGGAGTATCGGTTCAAGCTCTATGTTGAGTCTGCATATGCATGTTTTGGTTTTGCAAAAATGAATCATTTTATGTATTTAAGTCTTTGCGAGACTACCACATGGGTGCAGATGCAGACAGTTACTAAAGGCAAGGTGTAATCCACTTTAGAGCTCTCTCTCTAAGCTTGAAGAGTATTTGCTAGTAGATTTGAGCACATTGCAGGGTCTCCCATTCTCCACTAAGTTATGAACAAATACCAAAATGTATACAGAAATTTGCTCCCCTTTTAAGACACTATCAGCTTGCTCACCATTTGATGATGCTTGTGTAGCCCACACTTTCACCTTTTGCCTTCAAGTGCTCCCATGCACCTTTGGATGTTCAGCTATGCTATGATGATATTAGGATGTATACTTGGATTATCCTATATACTACAATCTCTACTAAGAACTCATACTTCTTATTAGCAAAAGGAGGAGAAAACAAACAGTCCTCCACAGGATCTAGCCCAAAGCTGCAGCTATCCTTTCAGTGATCTGAATTGTGCCTAGCCAAATCAAATGGTCCACTTGACAACTCCACTGATAGTATTGGATGGTCTCCAAGTCTCTATTATGAGAAAACTGTCTTTCCCTATCTTGGCTATAGCCCAGTGCTTTCAAGGGGCCACCTTGAGCTAGAAGGCAAAAGAAATCCAAATCATAAGTTACTCTCTATATGCAACGTCTTAAACAGTAAATGCACATACCAGATCTGGTTCAAGCTCTACCATTAACCAAATGCAAACATCCCTCAAGTTACCCTTCCAACACTTAGCAAAGTGTACTTAAACAAAATGAGGATTCAGATGTACTTCCATACTTACAGAAATATCTTGTGTCCAATTTTTTGTAATGCCTGGAATATGTCCCTTGCCAACCACAGCAACAACTGAGGATCGATGTTCTGCAAGCTTTTGCAGCACCACAGTCATAAACCTGCAAAATGATATTTGGTGTGTTAAAGCTTATAAAGATGAATTTAGATAACATCGCTTGATCACACTTTGTGACACAACTAGACAGCAGAAGCTCTTCATGCTATTATTGATCTACGGAGTATAATATCACCCATCTTGGACACCTTTGTGTGCACAAAATGTGTCTGTGCATGCATGTGTATGTTTTAGATCAAGTCAATGTTTTTAGGGCTGGGTGACAATTGGTTTGGTGCTAGTATGATTTTGTGGTGAGGTATCTATATTGATGGCTAACGAGGCATACATCTCTTCTCCATCCCCTAAATCCCGGTAAGGAGGGATTTCTGCAAAGCCTTTGATACAATCCCATGGGGTAGACTACTACAGAGGCTACAGACACTTGGGATCCCATTGGACATAATTTGGGGAAGCTATGCACTGTCCGAGAGGGTGATAGGCTGAGTACCACATCACACAAGATAGACATAGAAAGTACACTAGACTACTCTATTATGATTTACGTTGACGATATTGTTTTGGTCTCTAAGTCACAGAAGGGTCTACAGTGACATCTCTATGCCCTTCACAACTTCTGCGCATAACACTTTATCTTGGGAGAACCAAGATCCTGATCTTCCACACATCAGCCCCAGTTAGGAGGAGATCAATCTTTACTCTAGAAGCTGAAAAGGTGGATATTGTGGACTCATATGTCTACTTAGGGGTCACATTCACTGCATCTGCTGAGACATTCACCATGGCACACCGCACAGGCAGCCAGGGATCAACTTACATGAGGATAGGCAGTCAGCTTATCACTTAAAGCAATACATCCACTGTAAGCAGAAGTTGAAAAAGTTCGTAGCAGCTAAATGAGTTTTGAAGTGCTGATAGTTAAGGCTAATCCAAGGATAATTATGACTCAAACTGCTACAAAGGTGGAGAGCTAGCACAGCAATGGTTGTTGTAAATGATGCATAAACTATGTATCAGAACCTCCCTCACGTGTGTCAAAGAATGGACTTACATGTCGCGTTCATGTACAAGAGTCTCCATAACAGTTGGAAAAGACTTGCTTAACTCTTGAAATGCCAAGGTAAGAGCATCATTATCCTGTAACTGTTGGATCTGAAAGACATTGAGTCGCAAAGAGATCAAGACTGAACATGTGTGAGACACTAGGTAACTCTCTGATTTCCAACCATCAGTCATCACCCAAAGACCAGCAAAGCAGTATCCATTGACTTTTATGTATATGCTTATATGACACAAAGTAATACATTTCATTTCATAAGATAAGCATACACTTTTAAGTTAAAACGAAATCCCCCAAAAGATTAGAATTAAGTTAATCAGAATAAAAGGTACTCAACTTCCACATCAAGGACGTAAAGGATTAGCTACATAAAGAGATGTGACCATCCATCTCGAAATTCCAGAATAGCATGTCCAATTCAGTTATGCTTTCATGATAATTATATGCATGGCAGTGTCTTAACAGTTTCTAGAGAATCTCCACATGTGACCCAACCCAGAATCTTGGGGGATATCAAAACGTCCAGCAAGATTTTAAGCTTTGGGCCCTGTTTTTTTGGTGTCATCCTGTTTGGATGCTTGGCCAATGTCAGATTTTGTTGGTCCTCTAGAGCTTCAGTCTAATATTGACTATATATAGAGAGGCACCCTTGGCACTCTTCACTTCAATCAATGTATGTATATTCAATTCTTCCTCATCTACTCTCGAATATCCTTGTGTTTATATCTACATGCTTCATTGCATTGTGTTTCCTTCATAATGTCAAAAGCAGATTGCTATGATTTGCCTTCCCTCCATTGTTGTAAGCTGCTCTTTTCTGTCTTCTCCTTTCCACCACCTTCCTCCCTATGTTGGGATGGAGAAAGATCAGCTTTGGCTATGCTAATGAGGAGATGAGACAAGCAGAAAGGGAGGCCTTTTTTTGAGGGACTTCAAACATTGACAACTAAGTTTAGCATGAACTTAAATTGACACATTAAACCTTCTGGAATCCCTAGCTCTTGACATGTGAGAAGGCATAGGACAAGAGCAAGTCAATGGTAGGCCCACTCCAGAACCTACTGTTGACTTTGATCAAGCTTCAGGATGAATTTTCCCCAATGTGCTATGTGCAATGTTCATTGAATTGAAAGCTTTGAACCTTATGAATTAAGTTGACCAAAGTTTGGTCCAATGAACAACTTATTTATGCAAAGCAGCCCTAGTGGATCAGCTCAGGGGTTTCCCCAGCTTTAAGGAGCATTTGGAATGATAGTTTACTATTATCCAAACTTCAACTCTCTCCTTTCAGCTCTCACAAGTTGGCTGCAGCAAAGATTGCACGATTTGGGACTGATTTTTGCCATTTTCAGCTGCGGAGAATGCTTGGGCAGCAGCCATGTCAGCACTGGACAACATCGTGGGCAGGTATATGAAGCTTGTGAGGGTAGAAGATCAATAGGAATACATAGTATCAGCTTGTGTATGTTGTTTGCACCTTGCTACTCTGAGAATTGACTGATTGGATCAGTCTATTGTTGGTTGTCTCTTGCTCTCTTCTCAGCCATCTCCTCATCAGGAACACTTTTGGACAAGTTTGTTGTGAAAAAATGTAAATTGCATAGTTCTATCACATGAAAGCTTGGGAATGTCAGCGAAATGCAAGCCAGGGCATAAAGAAATGCATTAGATAGGGATTGCACCATTTGCATATTTCTTAGGGCTGGAATTTTCCGCTGGTTCATGGTAATGTGAAATTGGGGTAAGCAGGATGATCATCAAAATTGATCATTTGTTCACATTCAAGCCTAATATCTTCAACATTTGAAAGAAGTATTGAAAGGGACACCACAGATGAAGCCAACAGGTGTCATCATGCATGAGTAGGAGCATTCTAGCTCCCATCTGAGTTAATTTGATTGCTGATTTGTTGCTATCATTAAGTGTGTTTGATTTCTAAGTTTCTACTGCCGTTTGGGTTTAGCAAAGGCTGGTCTTATGGTTCTGTTGCTGGGAAGGAGGTGACCTTTTGATCGTCCCATGATGAGAACACACTTGGGTGATTGTTGTAATTCCACTAATAAACTCAAAACAAATAAATCCTTACATGATTTCAGCCATGATCTCCACTTTACAACAAACCCTGAGGAGACTTTAATACATTATCTACAGAAACAATCGAAGCATACCATGTCCTTGAGTTCATCTACAAGGGACAGGAAAATATACTGAGATGTTATGCAGGAAATGTTTTGCACCTGAACCTGGCCACTCAAGCTTAATATAGCTTTGCTAGTCTCTCTCTTCTAATTTTCCAATTATCCGACAAGATCTCAATCATGTCTCACAATTACATCCAGAATACATAAACCTTGCATAATTTCAGCCACAATGTCTCAATAAAAACAAATGAGACATTAATGAATGATAATGAAACTTGAAATATACCATGTCCGTGAGATCATCTACACTAGGTAGCGAAATAGCCTGAAATATTGTGCAAAATACGAACTTCATTTTGTACCAGGTATTCATCTTGTTCCAAGTCCGCTTTAGGGTTACCTAGAAAAACAAATCACATTAATGATTATCAGTCCTTGCACATTACTACAGTTTCCTTAAAAACTGGATTAAGTGGGTCCAGGCTTCAGATAAATTAAAGGGAAGTAGTAACAGTAACTAGCGAGCACAATGAAATAAACAGAAAAGTGGCAAACCAATAACTCCCAAACAGTGGACCTAAAATGATGTCACACAACGAAGATAGCGCCTATTCGCCCCTAACCTTGGTTCCCCTTGTGGTACTTTAAAAAATTTTAGAGTACTAAAGAGCTGTCAATTCACAGCAGTGTATCAGCTTGTTTTGTGTCCTAGACTCATGTTTCTCAATGCCTATGTGCCTTCAATAACATTTGTGGCGATCAGAATCATTGAATCTGACAAATCGCCCTGTAACCCTAAAACACATTGCATGAGTCCCTGATTTGCTCTCCTCAATGCATGCTCTTCCAAATGAGTCTACCTTTGTCTCTTGACTTTGCCGACTGTTCCTCTCACAAACAATAGCCTTAGAAACAGTAAAACTGATCTCATGATCTCTATCAGACATCTCATGCATCATAGCCTAGCATCCAGGCCTGAAAGTGCATGTATGGCCTGATAATCCTACATGCACATCCCAAAATTCATGAGAACATACATGCACAGCAATAAACTGATCAAACCTCTTCTAGACCTGATGTCTCCCCATGTGAAGTAAATTACAGCATCATGCAGTCCAGGATTGCTCTGATCAACAAAGACATTGCCAAAATAGGAGAGAAAAGATGGCACACAGCCCTAACTGATCCATCATGCAGTCCAAGATTGCTCCGATCAACAAAGACATTGCAAAAATAGGAGAGAAAAGATGG
This sequence comes from Lygodium microphyllum, assembly GCF_053477565.2. Classification (NCBI taxonomy): domain Eukaryota; kingdom Viridiplantae; phylum Streptophyta; class Polypodiopsida; order Schizaeales; family Lygodiaceae; genus Lygodium; species Lygodium microphyllum. The sequence continues at coordinate 43,106,973 of NC_141156.1, forward strand.
CACACAGCCCGGACTGATCCAAATCATCATTACAGTGCCAGAGAAGGAGAGAGCAAGTAACATTGCAACCATTTCCTGACCATAATTGGTAACACGATAGCCTCCCAAGTGCCATGGTGCATGCTCTAGTAATTTTCAAGATGCTGGTCCTACAAGTGACCATGCTGTTCCTTAGCTCTGCACAGCTCCTAATCACCTTCCCTACCCCAGAATCCTCTCTCTCAACTTGCACACGGCCCACAAATGGCTCATCTATGCAGCAGCAATTGGTAAGAAGTTGAAAATGGCAATTTTCACTTTTCTTATTTGCAAGCAAAATTCCCACACTGATTTTTCCTAACATTAATTGGCCAGCTGACATTCAATATTCTAACTGGGCTGCTCAAAGTTCCAAATGGCCTGCCCAAGCATTATTCTAATTGGGTGCCAAACTTACATGTTTAATTCTCTAACCACTTTTTGGGTCATTAAATTGGAAATTCCACTCTAAACTTTTGGCAAGTGATAATTGAAAGGCCTTATCCATGTCTTGCACTGTTAATGCAATGTCCATCATGCCCATAGCTAAGAATACAACCACTCTCTTGGCCATTAAATTGAAACTTTCACTCTAACCTTCCACAATCAATAATTTCAAGGTCTTATTGATGTCCTGCACTGTCAATGCAATGTCCATCATGCCCGTAGCTAGGAGTAAATTCAAGAAGGCATGAACACAAGATGGAACTTGGCTTGGAAATTAAGAATACAACACAGGAATGCATAAACTGCTGCCCAGAATTCAGACTACTACCTGAGCAATAGAAGGTCAATATACAACATTTTCTTTTGCTTTCCAAGGAAACCCGTTTTAACGGAAGATCTTATAACATTTTTAGCAGACTTTTTTCACTTGTATAAACTCCTAGAATATGCAAGATAGGCAACTACCAAGTCATCAGAAATTAAGGATGCATCCAGAGCCGAGACTCTTTCGAGGATTTGGACACAGATCATCCACACTCTCTGTAGGAGATGGGAGAGCATGCAGGGAGGAATCTCACACGATGAGGAGAGGCCTTCTTGTGGAACTAGGACTCAAGCACTTTTTTCCATATTACCCTTCACGTGGTCTCGCACTATAGCCCACCAGATTGGCTGTTTACACAACCATTGTACTTGTAACATACTTGGAGACACTCTTCATGTTGAGCTAAAATAAGCATTACATGCTGAATTCCTTGAGCAGTCCCAAAAACGCTTAATTGATAAAAAACCCTAAAATGGGGAGTGGCAAAATAGTTTAAAACAGGGAGAGATTTGAGGTCTCAAAACTTTCTATAAATAGGCAGGCTGCCCTCCATTCAGCCCCAAATCCCGTTTTTGTGGGTTTCAAGCCCTATAGCTTTGCTACCCACACCTCATTCCTGGAGGACATCTTAGTCGGGGCTACCCGACACTCTCTACATCCATCTAGGACCTGTTTCCAATCTTCATCATGCAGTCCACACTTCCTCCAGCTGTTGTCCAGCCCTGATTGCTGCTGCTGTTCACTCACCTGCTGTTGCAACTGCCACATGGCATCTACAGCTGCGTTTACATCTGCTGGCTGCTGCCTTGCCCCAATCGACTACAGATTTCCTGTGTTCACATCAGTTGGCTGTCGTACAAGCGGCCGTGTCCTCATCTACGACTGCATTTTCACTGCAGGCTGGCATACAGTCTACCACATCATCAGCTACTGCTGCGCTGACAATCTCTCTCTCTCTCTCTCTCTCTCTCTCTCTCTCTCTCTCACATGTGTAGGGCCCTCCCCTTTTTAATTAAATTCCTCCCCCCTTCCCCCTCTCTCGCTCATGTGTAGGGCCTAGGTTTTCTCTCTGCTGCTCTGAAGGGTCACGTCTCTGTACAGGGGGACAGCCGCTATCCTGCAAGGTCAAGTCCCTACACAAGGAGACAGATTTTCTCTCTGCTGCTCTGAAGGGTCACGTCTCTGTGCAGGGGGACAGCCGCTATCGTGCAAGGTCAAGTCCCTACACAAGGAGACAGATACTGTCCTGGAAGCTGTAGAGGTATTGGCACTCGTTTAGGGGACTCTGTAGGGTCAATGTGGGGCTATGCAAGGTACAAATGCAAGCACATTGAGTGGATGTCTTGTACTGCAAGATGGCAGAGACTATTGATAAAGAAACCAGTGGACATGAGACCAAACTTGACACACAACCAATTGGGCTAACCAAGAGAGGCACTACATCAGAAGGGCAGTACAAGACCCCCACTAAGGACGAAAATTTCTACTACAAACAAAACAAAAGGGAAGCCCATGAAAATGCCACTCCCACAAGCACCAAGCGATGGACAAAGATGCAAAGGATGATTGCAACCAAGGGTTTGGATGACATGAAAGCCCTCATAAGAGCTAAGATCACAGCAATATATATGCCAAAGATTGACAAGGTATCAAGTGACATGAATGCAATTCATAAAACATGGGGAAAGGAATTGAATGCTAAAATGGATGCAAACCTGAAAGTGTACATGAGGGTGTGTGGCAACATGCAACAAAAAGTCATGAATGACATGGATACAAAGCAAAAAGATATGTATGAAAAATTGCAGGAGACATTCAAGAAGAAACTAAGGTGGAAGTGTAAACTATCTTTTCTCTAACCCACCGCGTGGGTCCACCATAACTTGTGACCACTCATCAGTGGCCAACTCCAATGCACTTTTCTTTATATCTAATTAGTGCAAAGGAAACAAATTTAATAAATCATTATATAGACAAATTAATGAAAAAGGATACAAATTCTGTTTCTATAGAGTTGTGACAACTTGGGAGGACTGGGATAAGGTCATGCAAAGGGGTAAACCCTTGCTGACATATACGTGGACTGCTGCAAAATCATCCTCAAACCAGAGGGAATAGATGACTTTCAAAAACCAGGGATTTTGTATGAGGATTAGATAAACGTTATCAAAGTAAAGTTACCTATAGTGCACCTAAGACCTTGGAAAAGGCACTTAAATTGACATTAATTTATTGAGATAGAACAGTACAGTACGCAGCACTCTATTGCCACAAAAGAATACAGAGACAATCCCAGGACAAAGGACCAAAGATCCAAGAGATGGAAGAGGTGGATATACCTCTAGTCATAGAAGATGTGGTGATGCAACCACTGATTGAAGAAAGAGGAAAAATCAAAGTGGGTGCATTGCCCCATTCCCCAACTGGTTCGAGAAACCAGTGGATCCCATAAAAGAGTATAACTTGGTGAAGGACCTAGATACCTTCCATCCAAATTTGACATTCTGACAATTGTTAACGCTATCTCCCATTTGCAAAAAGAAGCCCCTGATACAAAGTCCAAACCTAAGGAATTGTGCACTTCTAAATCCATCTGGAGGCCATAGGTCAAGCATGTGGATAATGACCATTTCTAAGGCCACGTACAAGCATATGGGTCAAGCCTACAAGCTGTAGGCTCAGGCTATGGCTGTGAGACAGCTTGCATGCCCACAAGTTACAAACTAAGTATCACCCATTTCTAAAATCTTCTCTACCTCCCTGCCCAACTTTGACAACAATGCAGTACGCATATAAAAAATGATTGTGCAAGAGAACATAAAGTGCACTGTTATAATTTCTCACAGATCCCAGTCCAATTAGTGCATAACTCTCATCACTCTGCAATGAGTTTGGGAAAATTATTTTCTCACTTCGAAAATATTTAGCTTAAGACATGGTTTCTGATCATGTGTTTCAAAAATGTGATATTATCATATGCTTAACTATCCTCATTCAATGCATGGTACTGAAGATACAAAAACAGTGAGTAAGCATGTAATACAGCTACACTGCAACTAAGCTGAAACACTTCTGAATTTTTAAGACATGAATCAAGTTCACCTGCACATCCCGATCACCAAGCACCACTTCTGCTCCGTATGATTTAGCCTCTTCATATGCTACTCGAAACTCTTGCCCTGGAAAAACATCCATTTTTGTTGCCACCTGTACAAAATTGTACAGTATTTCCAGGGCTTTATCAACAAAATCATCATGCTGGATCACAATAATCAAAATAGTTTGTATTATAACTTGAAAAACTTCTAATTTTCATACCCATCCGAGAAAGAATAAATAAAACAAGATGAGTGCAGAAATTGTGGTTATAGTTCAACACAAAGTCTATTCCAAAGTGATTGGGCGTCCATCCACGTACAGTAAAATCTGTGATAAGTACACTGAAAACTTTCCATTTCTTACGTCCACTCCAAAGGATTAAAGGTCTATGACATACTTTGACAGGCTACAAGGTCTACAAACTTAATGTTGTTGGGATGAGTATTGAAAATAGAAGAACTGATGGACTTAATTTGTCATCTGCTAAAAAAAGGTGTGTGAAGAAACATTACAGCCACCTTAATAACTTGCTGCGTCTAGAGCCTGTGAGTACCAGTTCAATTGTCCAGACTGGCAAGATAAACAATAAGCTGGATCCATGTCAATAATAAGTTCCATTGGCCACATCACTTCCCATGCTTGTTATCACAACCTTTTTCCCTCTATTTGCATTGTGCAACCTATCTTCCCTAGTTATAATGAACTTGCCACACCAAATATGCCATCTTTACCCAGACTACATCCTCACAAACATACAACACTCAACCTTTTATCAAAACTTTATGCTCTGACCCTTTACATACACTTGGAAAATCAAAGACAAAAATGAGGACACAGCCCGCTGGACTGGCTGTGTACTTGGAGCTTGTATGAGACTCCATTTCTGATGTATTTTTGTAATTCTATACAGGGCTTATTTTTGGTACTTCTACCTACAGGAGGGTTTTTCCCTCAGGTGTCTATTAATAGAAATTTTTTAACTTTGACACACAGAAAAAGACAATATGAAACCTTACATTGAAAACTGAACCTCTTCATATGCGAAGACAGAAGAGAGTTTGATCATTTCACTAGCCATTCTGAGGATTCTTTCAAAAGATCTCCTTGGTATCACACTATCTTACCTTAGCTAATAGCCAACTATAAAGAATTCCCATGAGGTTCATCCGTCTCTCCCTATAGCTGATCAGCATCTCTTTTAGTGTTGGTACCTATGCAACATGGATATTTTCACCAGAAATCAAACGCATAAACAACCTATAAAATTGCATAATAAGAGCTAGTTAAGAACCATCACAACCATTCCAAAACCAAAAAGCCTCGGAATTTGACAATGAAAACATTACATTGCCAAGGGTTCAAAACATCATTTTATAAGTGACTTTTCTGACAATACTGATATGCATATATATTCCTCATTCATGCATGTACGTGTAAATGCATGCATGCATGTAAACGTACTTTATGCATATGCAAATAACCAAGCAAATATTTTTTTGAAGTGGAAAATGCCAAAGATGTACACTCACATGCTTACACTTACTCTCTTTGTACTACTTTATGTTACTTTGAGGGAAACACGAAGTTGGGCTGAAAAGCCATCATCAAAGTACAAGGTGAAGTTTTACAATGTCTAAGTTAAGAACATATTGATGGAAGGGCTCCACATCCTGGCTCCCACAACTTCCCCTTTTGCCAAGAGGCATTACTTTTATTGATAGATTGATGATGGCCCTAAATGATTCTCCTCTATGCATTATTCTTAATGCTAGAGGGACAATGACCCTAAGTGGTTCGCCTCTATGTGCCCAAAGCATGTTCTTTAGGGGATAATGGTTCTCCCTTGGGCAAAAGGGTTGATGGAGACATAAGTCCTTTCCAGACACAACACTTGCCCTTGTGTATGTCAATGACCAGTAAGGTGGAAAATGCCACACACACACACACACACACATGCACACTTAATCTCTTTACACTACTTTAAAATACTTTGAGGGAGACACTAAGTTGGGATGAAAAGCCACCATCACAGTACAAGGTGATAGTTTAATATCTATGTTAAGAACCTATTGTTCAAACAGCTCCACATCCTAGCTGCCACAACCACCCCTGTTGCTAAGAGGCAGCATTTTTATTGATAGACATGATGGCTTTAAATGGTTCTCCTCTATGCATTTGCATTATTATTAATGCTAGAGGAATGATGACTTAAAAGGTTCTCCTCTGGGCCTTAGCTCTCTCTTGGGCGAATAGTTGATAGAAACATACATCCTTTCCAGAAGCAACACCCACTCTTGTGTACACCAGCAATACCATCAGTGGGTGATTTTCTAATATACAGATCAGTGGATAGATTCAATGCAGGAAAATTCAACAAGCAGTACTAGTGTTTAAGCCTTTTAGGAGTTATTTTATACACTCCTTTCTAGCCAAAATGCATGTGGAGCATTCTTGGTTTATGGATTTATTTGTGGCACATCTACTATTTGATTATATTTGTAGTGTGTTAGAAGATGATGTAAATATTATTGGCTCTCACACATGTATTATTTAATGAATTCATCTTATGCATAGGAGCAGGTTGAGAATGGATTTGATCAGGGGGCAAGGCTGAGCATTCAATTGGTATTCGGTAGCAGATCAGAACTTATTTTTGGATTTACAAGCACATTTATTATATTAGTTTGGAATTCATTATTTGCCCAAGTTTTGTGGTGCTGCCCATAGTTTTTTCACACCTAAATCAAACAACAAACACAAACATGTATGAAAGTATGATTCACACTCTTGACCTGAATCATACATGACCCTAAATTTTTAACATATTTTAACAAATTATGAGAAAAGTACTAAACTTACAAGCATCTTCAAATTAACTTTTAGATCAATCATAACAGATACCATGTGCCAATTTCAAAATAAAAAGATATGTAGAGAGAATAGAAGCATACAATTTGCCAATTACAATATTGAAGTCAGAGTCAATATAAAAGAAACAAACATCAAGCCAACAAGACAATCATAGACACTAGAGGCATGCCAACTACATAGCTAGGTACTGGGTACTCAAAAGTGAAGATTGAAAACTCAAAAGCTTGCTGCCTTTAGATATAGGCTACAGCAAAGCCCCAATTTCCAAATTTTGACTTCAAACTTTTTCTTTTTTTGGTTCGGGTTTTTTTCTTGCAGTTGGAGGGAGCTTCAACTTCAACACTGCACACTGCAGTCTTTGAAGGCACACACACACAGAGAGAAAGAGAGAGAGAGAGAGGTCTTCTCTTCAATTTTCAAACTTCAAACTTCAGCGCTCAGGCTTTAGGTTGTAAATCGTGACAGTGCTGGCTGAATAACTGCATGGTTTAAGGGGAAGCGGGTTGGGGGGGGGGGGGGGTGGGGGGGGGGAAAGAGAGAGATTATTGTAGGCCATCCCATGAGCTACGCGATGATGCCGTTTGATCTATGATCCAGGCTCCCTAGGCATCTAAACTGTCATTCAAATGCAGTTGTTCCCCCTGGTGTCCTAGGCACTAAATGACACTAGGGTTAGGGTTTATTTTAGAGTTTCCTATAACAGTTAAGTTGTTAGGGCTTCATTTTTATTATAAATAGCCACTTTGTACCTCATTACCACATTAGTGTGGCATTATTCACTATGATCGCATTGAGCATTGTACTCTCTCTCGCTCATAAATACATTCCTTCTCACTCATGATCGAGTATCATTGTGCATTGATTAATTCTTTCATTCTCGTTCATTTTCCATTAAATTAATTGCCTAGGCCAACAATGGTATCAGAGCCACTTACCTTTATTGCCCTCGCCATGGCTCGCGATCATTTGCCACCAGCCATTGCCATTAAGCTCTCCTCGCTTGGCTCACTGCCCCTCAAGCCACTGCCATTACGAGGGCCTGACATTTATTGGTGATTGCACTCCATGCCACCATTTTCACCCTGTGATGCGTTGACTACTTCTCAATTAGTCTACTACTGCCACCCTCACACTGCGTGAAGCCATGCTGGATAGCATGTTGCTCTGCCCCCGACCAATTGCCACCCTCGGTGGTATCCAATTAACACCAACTGACCTGAGCACAAAAACTACCATGCCACCACTTGAACCTGCCGACTACTGCACCGCCTGTCTGCCACCCTTGTCACACGTACAAACTCCTTCACGCAGCAACCTACACAAGCTTCTAAAGTACCACCGGCCCACCTGTCCGTCACATTGGTGATCAACAAACACACTTCTCCCGTTGCCTCCACAAGCATCACTGACAGGCTGCCACATCAACACAGCATCATGCCACCTCAAACATGACACTGAAAATCATTTTTAAAAACATTATTATTATTATTCAATCATTTCTCCTATCCCAGCAATCCCCTGTTCTTACATACTGCCCTATCTAAGCATGAACTATCCAAATTTGAGGGTTTTTCACCACACTCGCCCAATTCGATCCAATTTTCAACAAACTTTGGGGATTCTTCATCAATTTCACCAAATTATTCATCAAATTGAAGAGACTAGCCATCAGTCTTTATCAAATTTAGGGCTTTTCATCAGTTGACTCAATTTCACTCCAATTTTACCGCCAAATTTGGGGCTTTTTGAGAATTTGGCATTCTTCATTGACATTGAGCCTTAATTCATCATCGGGCGGGCACAACTTGAAAGATAACTTGAAAGCCTTGCTTATCAAAAGCCGAAACTGAAAGAACATTTTTTAGTAATCCCAAGTGTTATATCCTTGGACATCTGGATGGGCCCTAGTAGCATTGGTTGCTATTACAAAGTGACTTAGTGCGAATGCACTAAGGACACTTCAAGGTTGGGGCAACCAAGTCCTATTTATAGAACTCAAGGCCCTATTGTGCATATTCATTGTGTGATCACCACTCTTGGACTCTTGACCCATTGGCCGGCGCATCCATACATCAAGATGGTGTGGGATGGTGGTATAGGACACCAACCCTTGGGATGTGGCTGTGGCCTTGAGTGTTGCTAGCTCCCAGGCTCGAGAGTGATCCTATTTGGCTCTACGGCTAGGAGGCAAGTCTGATGTCCAATCCTTTTCATGTTGAGTTTGGCTTGTGTCATGTCTTGTGTGCAAATTGGATCCTAGGGGGACGTTTCATTGGTATCAAGGCATCGACCTACAACTGGACACAAGATTTGATAACGTGCACAAAACCACTTTTACTCACAAAACCATGATGGTTCATGCCTAACACGTACACTTTTATCTCATTAAGGAGGGTATGGGACACTACTAGTGGGAGAGGCATACACAAGGGCACGTGTTGCAAATGGTGGTATGAGAGCAAGATATGTCTTTTGTTTCATACCCATCCTTGGATTTTATGTTGAAGCGATGCTTGTGCACAAGAATTTTTCAACCGGTTTTGAGGATTGGAGTCTAGGGAGCTACCACTCTAAGGCTATGGCACACTGTTGCTAGAAGCAAATATCTTATAGCCTGGATAGGCAATAGAGTTTTAATTGATTGTAATTTCTGTCAATTTCACATTTAATGTTAACGGATTAGCATTTAATATAAATGTGCTTATTAATCTTAATGCACAAGAACTTTTCAACGGTTTTGATGATCGGAGTCTGGGGAGCTACCACTCCAAGGCTATGGCAAACCATCGCCTGATGCAAAAATCTTATAGCCCGGATAGGCAATAGAGTTTTAATTGACTATATTTTATGTCAATTTAACATTTAATGTTAACATATTAGCATTTAATATAAATGTACTTATTAATCTTAATGTTAGTGTGACGTTAAATATTAGCATTAATTTAACATTTACTCTAATCCTTGAATTTTGCACTAACATTAAGATTAAATGTTTGGTGGGATATTATAGTCAATGTGGACATCGCGGAGAGAGAAAGATTGTGATTAAACAAAAAAAATCATTTGTCAATCCTGGAGAGAGACGCAAATCAAACAAAGAAATGGCACTCGTTTTCTAGTGGCGCACTATTAGACGGAAATGGGAAATCATCTTCAATTGACGCATTGTTGGAATGTGGAAGAGAGAGAGAGAGGTTGGGGCACAAATTGACTGTCGCAAAGTCTGCAACTCTTGGGAGACGCCGATTGTAGGTGGGGGCATGAGCTAACTATCATAGATTCTGCAACTCTTGGCAAGCCCCAACTGCAACCCTACAAAGATGTGGCAGGCGTCAACTACAACATGAAGGGACATGGCAGGCATGCGGGAAACTATCCCACTCGGGCAATCGACAAAGAGGGGGCATTGATATTTCACATGTAGCTTAAGGGGATAGTTTTTCCTTCTGGTGGAGTTACGTGGGAGGCAAGCTGCCCATGGAGAGCACATGTCCTTCTCGCCAAAAAGGATGGCACGATGCACATTTGTGTTGATTACAAGGGTCTCAATAAGGTAACCATCAAGAATAAATATATGTTGCCGAGGATGAACAATCTTATAAATTGGCTTTGTGGTGTGTGCTATTTCACCAAAATTGATCTAAGGTCCGAATACCATCAGATATATATAGCTTCAGAGGATGTCCTAAAAACAACATTTTGAACACCAGTAGACACTATCAATTTTTTGTCCTACCTTTTGGATTGACCAATGCTCGCACAATTTTCCAACTGATGATGAATAATGTATTTCATCTGTATGTTGAAAAGTGGATAGTCATTTTCCCAAACAACATCCTTATAGTAAGTTATTGAAGGAGCATGCCAAACACTTGCATATTGTCTTACGTCTCTTAAGACCACAACAACTGGTAAACTAAAATTTAAGAGATGAGAGATTTTGTTGCAAACCTATGCAAGGATGCATAAAGCCACTTTTTAAAGATGGCGCAATTGGTAGCCAAACAACTCTCACCAAAAAAGAGGCTTCACCAATGAATCTCTCTTCCAACAAATCGTGGAAGCGAAAGCGGTACCCCTTTGATCACCCTAGTTTATGAGCTCTTGGAGGAAAGCACCATGATACTCTTCTGCCAAAGCCTTTGAAATAAAGGCATCACAATCAGCAAGGACATTTGCATCCATAAATAGGGACGGCTTCTTGAATGCAAGATGCAAGAGTGTCGCAAACCCATGGATGGATTGCTTCATCCATTCCTATCTCTTCTTCATCAAAAAGAGAATATCATCTCTTTTTGGCATGGTGTCCAAGATATCACTACAAAGGGATAAAAGAGAAATTTAGAGGAAGAGAGGATACATTCTTTAGACTTTTTTTTTGCAAATCAAGTGTGGTTAATTATATTCCTTCAGAAAAAAACTTGAATACAAGGAAGAGCTCATGCTCAACAGACTAACTGGAGCTGATGCAAAGTCACAAATAATCAAGTATACAAGCCTCTCACGACGGTCTAGGGGGAATGGGGGCAAGAAGCCATGGAGGGGGGGTGTATCGCCATCTGGGGCTGCCTGGCTGCATCACGAAAAACAGGTCCTAGCTGCCCCAAGTGCGCATGAATTGAAGACGGAGCTCCTGACGAGCTCGAGACTTGCCCTGCACCTGGTTCCATCGGCCGCGAAGGGAGTGGATGATGGAGGTCCAGAGCTCTATCAAAGTCACCTATACAGAAAGTCTCTCCTCTCCAAAAATCTCCTGACACCGCGCCTTCTAGATATGCCATCCAGTGAGACTCCCTATGATCTTCCACACCTCAGAGCGGTCTACTGTGGACTCCAATACCTGGGAGATGGGTAGAGCCTCCAAGCCAGCTACTGCACACGACCCAGTCTCAATAAGGAAGATCGTGTCCTACATCCCAACCTCATACAGAAGGTGGCGGCCCTAACTGGCTGCCTGCCAGCAGAAAGCTCCCCATGAGATATATCCAAGGCTGGGTGCCATGCGGCGGAGAATGCGGCATGCTCCTCTCCACACTAGTTGCGCTCCTCACACGACCAGAGGCAGTGCTTTGGAGTATCCAAAAACTGCTGTGTATAGCATTTACATCCTCTATTCTTCTACATCTCGGTTAACCAAATCCCTACCGCTAGGCCTCCATGTGCCACCAGCTATACGAAATACGATACCCTCCTCGGCCTCAAATTATCCCATAGGCGGCACCAAAAAGACCGTCGAAAAGCATCCATGATGCTGTGCTCCGCCCAGTACTTGCTACGAGACGGCGCCCAATCCATGTTGTGGGAGCTTTCGCTCAACCGCCAAGACCCACGGACTGCTTATTGCTTCAAGCGTTCCAAGCCGAGCACTAATAGCTACCTCTCACATAGCCAACGCGCCATCCATATCTACAGGTGTAGTGAGCTTACCTCCATGCCATTCGAGTTACCTCCTCTCCTGCGCACTCCGGTTGCTCCACAATCCAAGTGCAAGCTTCAAGCAAGCTCCATCCTCAAGCTCCACGCTCCAAGCTCCATAGCCACGAGCAAGAGAAGAGAAAAGAAGAGAAGAGAAGAAGAGAGGAGAAGATGGAGAGCTTCTCCACCCCACGGTCCCTCACCCTCACACACTCACTCCCTCACACTCTCACACTCCCTCTCTCAAGCACAAGGCACCACTTGTCCTGTTCTTTAGGGTCAACAACTATGGAGGAAGCCCACTATCAATTGGAGTAGATAGCAAGTTGAAATATGCCACATGAGCTGCCGTATTATTACTGCTAGCTTTCGTCTTCAATGAGCTCGAGTGACTACCCCCATTTGTTATTCATCGGGTTGGGCTTTCAATGCCCTTCTTCAATGATAAGCTAAAAAAATGGAAGGTCAAATTTGTCACCAATCTGATTGCGCCTGTTGCATCCACGTGAGTTGCCTAGAACTGCGCCGAATCCTGCACAAAACAAATTTGATTAAAAAAGTTTGGGAGACAGGTCAAACTCTAAGCAAGCCTGGAGTATTGTCCTGCACTTGAGGACCCAAACTGTGTATAGACTTCAGTGCAGATATTATGTGAGTGCACGTGCATACTTAGATATTACGTAGGTAGGAGACTACGGGCTGGTTTCTCATGACGTCGTCTGGATGAAGCAAAGTGGTCTAGGATGTAAAGAAGTACATGTGAAGGTGGGTGCAACATCATGTACATTGTGATTGCATGACGTAGCAGGATAGAACACAGGGATAGTGTACTATCCTTAGGTGGTGGACATTGGGCCTGTGTGATAAGGACGGTGTACTTTTCACGGCCATTTGTGCAGGGCTTACCACAATTGATTGCAATGGTATTGAGGCAGGGTGCAAGAGGGGATTGTATGAGTAGGTCAAGGTGACAGGTCTAACCATAGGCGAGACAGGCTCCCTAGGTATGTCCTGCCCTTGAGGTGCCCTGAACTATTGTGGGGGGTGCTAGAGGGCTAGGGGACTAGGGGCGGAGCCGGCCGACCAAGGGCACTGGACGCACCTAATTTGAGGGCCCCTAGGTGCGGTGCTGTAATCGTGGGTGCTGTTTTTCTTTTTTTTCTTTTTTCTTTTTTTTTTCTTTTTTTTTAAAGCCATAGTACAACCATTGCAATATGCGGAGACTATGAGCCTTTCAATGGGTCGGGACAAGTCAAGCCTCGGAGGCTCAGAAAATGGATATGACCGTGACGATTTTGCCCTAGCCTCGTTGTTAAGGGAGCCGTTGTTGCAATATTGGTGCGATTACACTGACACCTATCGTGCGCTCACTATAGAGCTTGGCCCAAGAAGAGAGTGTAGCCCATGACTATGCTTTGGTTCGTGCGATGAGGGCACTCGCAAGGGTGATTTTTCGCGTTCAGCAGCGTGGCTTTGTTACGGTTCTTTGTGCGGTTGGTGGTCTTGCAGTGGCCTGGCCGTTAAACACGTTTGCACGAAGACCTGTGTCGTCCTACATCCACTTGTCACTTCGTGAGAGTATATGCTTGCTTGCGTTAAGTACATCGAACAAATGCAATCATGTTAAGACATAATTTTTTCAGAATGCTATGATTTCTATTGCGATACCTATTCCATTGCTTGTTAAGGTCGCATATATTAACGATAGGTAAAGGAAGTGTGTACAAGAGGGAATCTTGCCCCTTTACTCATCAAAAGACAAAAAGTTATGGCATGATAACTTGTCAAGCTACTTGTACATCATAGGGGCTTCGTCAATTTGTACTAGGTGGGGTGAATCCAATTGGTTAGGCAACTGGGGCGGTGCTGGTGCGGGACTCCCGTGAGGTTGGGCAGGGAACATGTCGGCCAGGACATGAATGGTGTAGTCCTAGGCCACCACCGTTTCCAAAATGCCTTTAAACAATTCATTAAATTCTTCCCTATCCCGAGCCGCCCTTTCTTTTCATGAGCACCTGGTGCCCGAGCGTACGCTGGGGGTCTGTACAACTGGTGTTGCCACATGCTGCGCATTTCTTTGAGTCTCGACTTTCTTGGCCCGGGGATTCTTCGGCCTTCGTCCGGGACGGTGTCTCTTAGGGCCCCGTTTCTTCGCATACCTTTTGAGGGTGGGCACGTAGCGCACCGGCGGAGGGACATGTGCCGCATGTTCCCATCGTCCGCGGAGAGCGTCTCTACAAGCCAGCTGCCCGAGGTTCTCCATGTTTTTCTTGTAGGGGGACCTATAAGATGCGAACCAAGGATTAGGCCTTGATACATGATAAAACCGTTCACCTGTAAGGGATTATAGTGTGGGTTATCAAGTGCATATAAGGAGAAGGGGAGGGGTGAGGCATGCAGTGCTTGTTGTAGAGGAATGGCCCCCGTGATGATGTTGACTTAGCCTCCTGCCATTAGCAGATCTTGGCTCACGCCGAGTTACATTGGCTGGTGGTCATGGATTTGGGCAGGGCTCATCCTCGGAAGGATGGACCGGAAAGAGAAAGGTGTATAGAAAGGGACTACACCCTGCTTACATCATCAGAGATGTTGGTCAGGGCTTCCCACGGTGGCAATGCAGGGTGCATGCCCTTTGCCCGAAGGTAGAAATGGTCATCTGAGAGGGGGACCGGACAAGCCTAGCCTGTTGGCCCCAACTCTTTTGTCTGCGCTTGACTATTATTGCTTGTGTGTGTTGATAGTGTCTATACAGGGTGACAAAAGTTATTGTTTATTTATATACATATCCAGGGATCCATGTCGCTTTATGAGGATAAAAACCAGTTATAGAACTCCGGATTGTATTGGAGCGTGGCACACGCATCTAGTACTTGTGGCAGCTTACTCAATACCGATAGATATTTTGCAACATCGAGTAGCATGGAACCTTGTCCGAGTCTACTGGCAACATGTAGCTCCTCCTCAGTGAGAACCTTATCGAACAGCGAGTCCTCTTGGCTAGGTTCAGCTAAGTCTCTACCCCGAATGGCAGTCAACACTCGAAGGGAGGTTGGTGCCACATAGATCGGGTCTCTTTGAGACCGCCATTTGGCCAATCGCTCCTCAGAGACTGTCATGACCTGAGCTCCTAGTTCGGCCATTGCAACGCGGTTTTCACACCAACGCTGTTCAAATCGACTTCGGCCCTCTGACAGTCGCTTTAGGTTCTCTATCTCTAAGAGATTTGGTTGGCAGAGCGCATCATTGAATGTGACAATTAAGCGCAGTTCGTCGGCTTTCTCGCCCGAGATGAGTAGCATGCGTTCATGCAAGAGCCTGTTATAGTGCTCGTCAAGATATTCTTGCTCTTCCCAAGATAAGGAAACGGCAAGTATTCTCCAAGCTGCTCTTTAGGGAATGCGCGCATGTCTACCAAGACATAGACATGTGCGAACACCTTGAGTTAAACATTCGGTGACACTTCTATGTTCAACAAGGGCTTCCTCGATTGCTATCTCATGCAAGGTTCTAGGAGTTGGCCTGGGCTTTAGCGTAGCTGGGGGCTCAGGCCTAGATGAGTAGGATCGGTCAACGCCAGAATGTCTGACGCTCTTGGGGTTTCCACGTTTCTCCTGAGACTTCGTTATTGCATCCTGGTTTTCCTTGGATGTAACATGTATAGGTTTGTCACCCTGTTGTGACAGCGTTATATCCACTCTTGACTAGTCAATGCAAGTTCTATTGTCGGTGGATTGAGTGTTGCAAGCAGCCATTGATGGTAACGACTGCTTTGATTTTTCAGAGCACACGGATGTGTCTGAGGTTTCACCGCTATTAGGGGAGGCGTCAATGGGTTCAGTGGTGGGTGGACTCGATGCTTTATTCATTAAATCTCCAACTCTATTTGTCTCAATGTTCCTGGGGTCCACAACCACCTGCAGCTATTGTTGTTTTCGTTGCTTTCTCCTCTTTTTCTTGGTCAGTGAAGGTGCATCTCTCAACATCTCAGGACCCTAGACTAGGTCAACCGTTGTTGTGCTTGGTTGGGCCTTAGCATTTCCTGTCTCTAGGGTGTCCACATGGGTCGTAGCCGTGGCTTGCTGACTAGCCTCGCCAGGTTGTGAGGGTACGACTATCTCCCTTTTGGAAGAGTCTAGCTCTTCCGCCAATTCCCACGTGTTTAACTCCTCCAGCCTAGGCTTTAGGCACTTTGGAAGTGCTGAAGTTGTCAAGGCAGTTGGTTGTGACATTTCCTTCACAGGTAAACTGCTAAGGACACGCTCTGCAGGGGACATTGTCACAGCCAAGGGCTGTGACTGCTGTGATCCCTGATTTGAAGTACTAGCAGCTAGTTGAGTGAACTTGCTACCCTTGGTGGATCGCGGTGTCAAGTCCTTCGAGCAATTGGAAGTGGTCGTGTCTTTTGTTGCCCTTAGAGCATTCCCTTGCGTAGATCGAGTATCGGTTGAGCTAGCCACGGTGGATTGCATTGGCATATCCTTGGGTTGAGAGCTAAGGGTGGTGTCATGTCCTGCCTCTTGGACATCTGGAAGCTTTGATGGAGATAGAGATTGGGAGTGAGCAACTGCCATTGACGACCGCTGTTGTGCTTCCTATGTTTGTTGGGAAAAAGAGGATGCAGGAGATCTAGGACTCTTAGGTAGACTTGGCACTGGCTGAATGATTTGCTCGAGGCTATTAGACGATTGTGCCATTGGCTTTGTTGAGCGGTCAGCCTTGCCATGAGCAATGTTATGCCTATGATGCCTGTTGTCCTCTTGGGAAATCAAAGGCTCTTTGGGCACTAATGGCTCTTGTGCACGCTCAATGGCTACACCTAACATCTGCTTATTAAGCATGCTAGGTTGAGGCTCTTTCTTTCGAACACTCATGTCTGGTTTCTTGCCTCGAATCCTAGAGTTTCTCTTAGATTTCCTCCTGTGCTTCGTTGCTTTTGATGCGATCTTGCCTTCAACTGATAGAGATGATTCAGTAGGGGGTTTTGGTACCCAAATCCATCGGTTACCTGCGTAATACCCTTGAGCACGTAGCAACGCTTTGGGTATCCATCCCAGCGTTGTGCTGACCCTCCATTGATGCCTTCGTCTGTAAGGCTTGGGCTTCTTTTGGGGTCTTCTACGATATTTGTAAGTCCAAAGCCCATCCTTGGCATTGTCTCTTGACCTTCTTATTCCAAGCATGGCCTCACTCACGGGTTCTCGTTGTTCAACCTGTGCTTGTATCAACTCTTCCAACAAGTCCTTGCTCTCGTTAGTAAGCTTGACTGTTACGTCAGCATCTTCCTTGCCTTTCCTTTGAGGTTCGATAAGGTCACCCTTGCTAAAGGTTGTGACTATCCTCACACCCGGTAGTGTCAGGTGTATCCTCTGAGCTACACAGTCAGCCTCACACTTGGTTGCCCTTTTGAAGGGTCTTCCCAAGAGGGTTTCCTTACCATATTTAGCACCATTTGGAGGAACATGAAATAGAATAGGCAAGCTCTCAGTTTCAATTGTTGCAAGGATATTGCACTTCCCTATGAGTGCTTGTGGAGGTCCCCCATAAGGGCTAAGAGTTGCATTAGTCGGTGTCAGCTCTGGTTGGCCTAGTAGGATTCATGCCTCATAAGTCAAGACATTAAAATCTGCTCCTTCATCAATCAGAGCATCAATAGTATGCTCTCTTTTTGCGGTGAGTTTGACCCTAAGATAAGCAGGTGGTACTATGTCTTCATCTTCCAAGTCTTGGCTTGTAAATTTAAGCCTTCTGACAAATGCCCTTGAGTCCCCAACTGCACGACCAGATGTGGATTCTCCACTGATGTCTTGGCTCGTCAGTGCAATGCTATTCAAGGAGCATCTATTGTCAGGACTGTTGTATCTAGTCATTCTCGCTATTGTAGTTTGATGTTGTTGCTCTCCGCTTTGACTAGATGCAGTCCGAATGCAACACGTATGTATTTTTGCAGCGTGGCCTTCTTGCCCGTGCTGGCTAGATTGGCCCATTGAGGGTCTAGGGTCTCTGTTTCTCTTAGTTCGGGTATGGGCTTTTGGTTGCTCTTTTGTCAATGAGAATCCATATTTGTGTAGAGCCATTACTATACTAGGGTCTAATTTGGAGGACCTGTCACGGCGCGCGTTTTCTCTCCAACCTACTTAGGGGAGGTGCGGAGGGGGCAGGGAGTCCGGGGGGGGGGGGCAGTCCCCCCCGGCCCGCAAGGCCGTTGTGGTAAATGACATCCGTGATTTGAAAGACCGTTTACAGCCAAAACTTGAACTACTTGCTCTAAGTTTCAGCCTAGTGATCGATCTATGATATGGTTTCGGCTCTATATGGTCTCTCGGTCAGTTTCATTGTGTTCAGGTTAAAATTTGAAAAAATCTAAATTTGGCCCAACAGGTCCGAATTGCAGGGGCCGAGTGCCTAATTCGGCCCGCTCCGAGGGCCAAGTAGAAGGGGCCGAACGTAATTGGTCCGAATGTCAAACTCGGCCAGTCCGAACCTAGACATCTGAGGGTCGAGTGGGCTAAGGCCGAGTTAGGAGAGCCAAGGGCCGAATTCCAAGTTAGTCCGAGTGCTCAATTCGGACGGGCCGAGCGGTGGGTATTCGCGTGGTAGTGGGCCGAATGGTCCAAAGACCGAGTGACCGAGGGCCGAGTCGGGTGGTCTGAAGGCCGAGTCGAGTGGTCCGAGGGCCGATTCTGGGACTCGGCCCAGAATCGCCATCACTTGGGCACGCCGAGCGTGGCGCGTTTTTTCACCGGACCTCACGAAACCTGCCGCGCCGAGCGTTGGAGGCCTTCCCCCTAGTCAAGCAGCTCCAGATCCATCCTACTCATGTAGAGGAAGGTGTAGAATTACCTAGGCTGGGCAAATATCTCTCGGATGACAAGATCGAAGCGGATCCACTCACGAAGCTTTCCTCTTCTCTCCTGCTCTCCTGAAACCCTCAATGCACAATGTGGCCTTTCTTGCCACTCTTGGCTCTTATACCCCTTCCCGCGTATGGTATTGATGCCCCCAATCACTCACTTGCCGATCTTAGGCATCACAAGCGAGCTTTTTACCACTTTTTGCACGATTTTTGCCCAATTTTTCCCTGTTTTGCAACAATAAACCCTAATGCTTATTTTCTTTGTTTTTCTTTGTTTTCTCCTACTCTAATGCATCCAAATCACAAAGTAAATACCTACACTACTCCATCTCACAACATAAATCTCAAAAAAGCAAAAACCTACTTGCCAAGGAGGTCGAATACCATCTTCAACCCCCTCCCTTCCTACCTATCTCAAGCACCGGTTCGGGGAAAACCCTTACTTCGATGATCGATTCGAAGCGTGCAAGCGCTCAAGGCTTGAATCCGTTGGTCTCGGCAACGAAACCAAAATGTGGGAGCTTTCGCTCAACCACCAAGACCCATGGACCGCTTATTGCTTCAAGCGTTTCAAGCCGAGCACTAATGGCTACCTCTCACATAGCCAACGCGCCATCCATATCTACGGGTGTAGTGAGCTTACCTCCATGCCGTTCGAGTTACCTCCTCTCCCGTGCACTCCAGTTGCTCCACGATCCAAGTGCAAGTTTCAAGCAAGCTCCATCCTCAAGCTCCACGCTCCAAGCTCCATAGCCGTGAGCAAGAGAAGAGAAAAGAAGAGAAGAGAAAAAGAGAGGAGAAGATAGAGAGCTTCTCCACCCCACAGTCCCTCACCCTCACACACTCACTCCCTCACACTCCCTCTCTCAAACACAAGCTCAAGCAAGCGGGTGGTATGGGATGCCAACCTTGGGATGTGGTCGTGGCTCGAAGTGTTGCTAGCTCCCAGGCCCGAAGGTGAGCCTAATCGGCTCTATGGCTAGGAGGTGAGTCTAATGTCCAATCCCTCTCATGTTGAGTTTGGCTTGTGCCGTGTCTCGTGTGCAAGTTGGATCCTAGGGAAACGTTTCACTAGGCACAAATAATACATGCATAAGCTGAAAATTGGACCCATTTATTGCAATGGTCACAACTATTGCAATGCCATAAACATCGCAACTAGATTTGTTTGCACAGGAAACTCTTTCCCACAAGGGCTGCATTACACCTTGCATAAAATCATGCATTGATCTGGGACCTTTGAGGCGATTGGAAAGGGGGTATAGAATGGCTCTCATTCTCTCTTCAACACAGTCCTTTCAGGCCTGAGATTGAGTGTTGAGCCACAAAAATTAGGGTTTTATTAAACCCGTCATTAAATCTTTTTAAGTCAGCCCCAAAAGCACAAAACGCTGCATTGATTAAATTAAATAAATTATTTGTGGAAGTAGATCAAATGCAACCCCAAGCCGCTTTAAATATGAGCCTAGTGTGTACAGCCTTTGATCCCTTAATCATTCATCAGCTGGCACTGATCACCACTCTTCGACTCTTGGCCTGTAAGCCCACATGCGTCTGTACTGGACACCCACATGTCCAAGGAAGTAAAATGGGCCTGATTGAAACTGCCACCTATGCTTTTGCAACCAGCAAGCCACCCTGCTGCCATCGTCTGCTCAACCTAATTTAGACAAGTGCATCCACACTGATCTGCATTTTCAGCTACTGATTGTCAAAGAGACTATTTGCTGTGTTTCAGGATTTGCAAAGTATGACACACTCTCGGAGCTGTCATCAATGTCTCTGACTCCTCTTCAAGCTCGCCTCATCCCTGGTCCACCCGAGACATAGAGGTTTGAGGCCCATTGCATCATGCCAACATAGTTTGATTCATTCATTCATTCATTTTCCTTCTAAGTTCTCTTCTCTATAAGTTCTACCACTTTCACTGTGTTCTTGCCATACACTTTGAATTCTCCTTTCAGTCATTTCTTTACAGGTGATATTTTGTATGTGCCTATAAGAGGTGTTGGCACTACGCCATTTTTCCCTAACCAGCTGTCATCTTTGAGTTCCATAGCATAGGCCCTCATGTTCCCAATTTGGGGTTCCATCTCCTCTCATTCCATGGCCTTACACAATTGTCTTTACAAATCACGTCGTCTTTGTTGAGGATGCTATGTTAGGAGCCATATTTTGGATGTCTTCAAGAGCGTGGGCTTTATCAACTCCATTCTCCTTCCATTTTGCAAGGTCATCACCATCTCTCCATTGCCTCCCCTATCAGGCCTCCATCCATCCCATAGGTTCCTACCTATGCCCCACCATCTCCTCCAGTGGTTCCCTCAACCCCCCTGTCCATGTCAGAGGAGGATACCAATATCTATGACAGATTTGTGGATTTCATGGCCCTTCTATAAATTTCAAAGGGGGATTTCCACGATCATCAGGAACTCTCTCAAGTATGCACATTATCTCAGGGCTTTTATCTACTACAGCAACTTATTTCCCTCTTCTGCAAGCCACCTTTCTTGCCCCTAGCATGCCCATCCCATGCTCTTTATTCCTTGATGTCTTACATTGGCAGGAGCAGTTTGCAACACCTTCAATAGCTCTTCACTAAGGTCTTCTAGTCAGATCAGGGATGTGGCTCATCCATCCTTGACTAGATACCTTCGATATGGCTCATTGAAGGCCTCTAAGGTTTATTTTAGCCACCTGTAACAGCCAGTTTTCATCTAGAAAGAGGGTCATGCTTCTTGGCTGGACTTCATCAATGGACATCATCTGCAAGCAGATATTACAATCTTGCATCAGATTTTTTGCTTCTCACCTTCTGCCCACAGCCAAAATTCAAGAGGGGTCTTTAGCAAACATGTTTTACATTGTCTTCTTCTATCTATATCTTCTCCCTATGAGCCTTCATCTTGAGTTAGACAAGGACTTTGGGGGCTCTATCACTGTCTTTGTCAATCCTTCATTCTGGTGTGTCAGACTTGTTCATTTCAGGCACATTAGGTGGAGATTGAAATGCCTTTGCACCAGCCCACTTGAGCATGTCCACATTGACAGTTTGGACAGCCTGCCCAGTTTTGGCTGCATTGGCAGGTCTGCCATGTGGCAGCCTGGGTGACCTGTTATTTTCACATTATGGCAGCACGTATGACTGTTCAACGTTTTGCCACTTGTGAGCAGCAGGTCAGCCAATTTTGGTTAGTGTGCCAATTTATGGCAGCCGCTGCTTTTGCTGCCCCATCATTGCCAGATTCAACCAACTCCACTTTCTCTCTCATCAACTGCATTTCTTGTCTCTTCTGCCAAATTCAGGCACCCTCACTGATGCAGTCCAACAACGTGCAAGCGCTGATAGCAGCCGTGTATTCAGCATTCTGATCAATGCAGATTTGTTCCTTCTCTCTCTGCATTCACTTTGCCTTTCTCTTCCCTTCTCCCTCTTTGTTCATGACTACTTCCCTTGTGCACTCTCATGTAATCATCAATGGGCCTTGTTAAGATTGAGGTACCTCTACTTTCTACCTATCTCCTGCAAAGATTGTAAATGCCCTATGATCAACACAGTTCCCTGGGGATCTATCCTTCACAAACAGAGGACAAAAAATATCTGCCATCTCTTATCCTTTCATGTCTGTTTTCTTGAAACAATATAACCCTCTAATTACTTGCCACCTAGACATCAAATGCCTATTGATATGAAAAGAAGAAACAAGGCATTGTCACTGTCCTTATCATGTCATTTTTGTCACAGAATCAACAAAATGAATTCCCTCACACCTAAAATCAACTCATGAGCTGTAAGGAAAAACGATTGCATAAGTTTCAAAGTGCTTCTTGATAAAATAACAAAAAGAAGTCCAGAAGAAGATAGTTTTTAATAAAGCATATGGCAAGCCCTTCTTTGTTGATTTGGATTTTGGGTGGGTTACTATACTAATTTCCTTACTTGCAAAGGTGCTGAGCCCAGCATAAAGCTTCGCTTTTGGCATAATTCCAGAAATACCACCTGTTCAGAAAAAATAATCCATTTCAATAGCTTTCAGATATTTTTGAGTTGAAATTTCCAGAACTTTGAAAAGCATAAGAGACCTGTGGTTTCAAAAGCTGAATTGCCTTCTGAACTTCTATGCATGACTCCTGAAACACCAAAATATCATATTAGCTCACAGTCCAAGGAAAAGCACAAGAACATGGCCATTGGTTTTAACGGCACCAAGAAATCCTACCTCCACATAATGCAAATAAGCATTTCCACTGTCATTCTAGCAGGTACACAGTTGGGGAGATGAATGCCCCTGCTTTACAGTTACTCTAAAGATGGGAACATAATTGGCACCATTGCTTTGTCCAAACTCCCTAGAAGACACTACCACACACTGAAGATCAACCAATGAAGGAGCTAGTCTTGCTTCCTCTCAATTCACAGATTTAGTTTCAGCAAG
Source organism: Lygodium microphyllum (assembly GCF_053477565.2). Taxonomy (NCBI): domain Eukaryota; kingdom Viridiplantae; phylum Streptophyta; class Polypodiopsida; order Schizaeales; family Lygodiaceae; genus Lygodium; species Lygodium microphyllum. The sequence continues at coordinate 43,130,437 of NC_141156.1, forward strand.
GCAACTGGGATAAAAACCAACAGTCCACAAGGTCATAACAATCAAGGCAGCAGCTGGGAACACTCAGAAAGGGGCTGCAGCAGTCAATTAGAGGACTGGAGTGATGGTGACAACAGCTGAAACCAGACACAGGTGTCAACAGCCTTTGGGTGATCACAACATTAGTTGGATATACTGAGGAATGCTTGTTGGTAGCAACAACAAAAGGAGTTGGCAACCACATGATGATGAGCTAGGCATAGATTGGGATGAACATGGATAATCAAGTTTCCAACTTTTGAAGACCATTTGCCAGAAGTGGCCACTGAACTTTGGATCCCGATCATTGACTACTTTGTCGAGCAAACCATAAAGTTTATAAAGTTGTTCGACAAAGAGGCCAGCCAATTCATGGTTTTTCACGGTCGTCTTTGTAGGAATGAATCGAGCCATTTTCATCAATCGGTCGACCACAACCCAAATTGCATCATGACCTCGATTCCATAGAAATGCTACTTCATTTCCTATCAGGGATTTGTAAAGAATACAACATCCCTACTTGTCTATGCCGTTCAACTCTGTTAAGCTGAAATTGCAGACACTCACGCACATAAGAGTCGACCATAGTCTTAATATGCAGCCAATAAAAATAACGAGTAACCAAGGTCAAAGTCCGGTGTATACCAAGATGTCTAGCGCTCAGTGCATCATGACACTCGTAAAAAAATTTCTTGCGAATATCCCGATTATCAGGCGCGCACACTTTGCCTTGTTTAAAAAGTAATCAATTTCAACTAGAATACCTTTCTGCCATCTTTCTCTCAATAGCCAATCTTCGAGCATCCTAACTACTTAAGCTTTCTGGGCTACTAAGTCCCTCTTAAACTAATTGCCAGATCTTACTAAAGTGAAGATCATTTAGGCAACGCCCTTTGAAAGAAAGATAGAAATTAGTTGAAATTTCAAAGAAGGACAAAGCATTGACTTCAGGAATTCGACTAAGAGCATTGGCAACCATATCAGTTGCACCCTTCCTATAGCAAATTTCAAAGTCAAACTCTTGCAAAAGGTCCATCTATTTTGCCTTGCGGCCACGAAGATCGAGCTAATTACATAGGTATTTTAATGAGTGGTGGTCTATCCAAATAATGAACCGGGCATCGTACAAATAATGATGTCATACTCCAAACAATGAATGACCGCCAACAATTCCTTCTCTTGGGTGGTATAACGTGTTTGTTGTATTTGTATGAACCTCGAAAGGTTTATTCGGATCAATAATTTGCAACATCGGTGCAATGGTAACAAGTCGCTTCAATATTTAAAAACATTGATTGAGCTCACTAGTCCAAACAACAAGTGAACTAACGTGCTTCTTCTTGCTTTGGATACCCTTAAGCAAGTATGTTAAGGGTTCAGCAATTAAGCATAGTCCTTAATGAATTTCTGAAAGAACCCTCTAAAACCTAAAAAAGATTTTACTTGCCTAATGATTGCAAGAATAGGCTAATCAAGCACTAGTCGTACCTTTTTGGGATCGATTTAAATACCATCAACGGAGATGACATGACCAAGATGTAACAACCGTGTGCAAAAAAAATCGCCCTTGGATAGTTTAGCAAACAATTATTCTCATCTTAAGAGATGTAAGACAATATGCAAGTGTTTGGCATATGCTCCTTCAACGACTTTCTATAAATAAGGATGTCATTGAGAAAAGTGACTATCCACTTTCCCAAATATGGACAAAATAGATCATTCATCGTTTGTTAAAAAGTTGCGAGAGCATTGGTCCATCCAAAAGGTAGGACCAAAAACTAATAGTGTTCATACTGCATTCGAAACGCAGTTTTGAGACATTCTTTGAAGCTATCCGTATCTAATGGTATCCAAACCTTAGATCGATTTTGGTATATATGATCATCCATCCTTGGCAACGGATACTTATTCTTGATAATCACTTTATTGAGACCCTTGTAATCAACACAAAATCACATTGTGACATCCTTCTATTTAGCAAGAAGAACAAGCACGCCCCATGGGGATTTACTCGGCTCCATATAACCCTAAGCCAAATAGTCATGAAGTTGCCTAGCTATCTTCTCCTCCTCTTTCGAGCTAAACCTATAAGGTTGCCGAGAGACGGGATGGCTACCAAGCAAGGTTTCAATACGATGGTCTAAGGTTCCACGAGACAATGGAAGTTGATGATCTGTTGAATTAAAATATCTAAGTTTGGAACCACCCGATCCCAACGATCCACCATTGGGTCCTTCGCATATCGGACACAATAAACTCGGTTACTGGGTACCATGTAGAGTTGCAAACTCTACATCAAGCCAGAAAAAAATAAAATTATGAGTATAACCATAATCGAATAAAACTGTACATCTTTGCCATTTATATACCATGTGACCTTTAAAAGATCATGTGGACCAAAAATAGTTTTATTAACAGGACTACTATTGCTAATACTAGCATTAACAAAACATTCTTCAAATAAAATTTTACAAGAAATGCCTCGAGCTTCAAAAGTGTTTATCGAAGTCTTAGAAGTAGACTTCCCATTTCTATTCTAAGAACGCTCGCGATCACTACGAAAATGACCCATTTGATGGCAAGCAAAACAACAACCCTTTGAGCAATCCTCATTGCAAGTGACCTTTCGCTTGCCATCTTTTTTCTTTTGTAACTCCAAAGTCAGCTGACGAGTTACTGCCAAGGTAGATGACTTCTTTGACTTAAAGATTGAGGCAACTCAATGGGAGCCCCCAGTAGACTAGCTGCCCCTACTTGCAACCAAAGTATTATTAAAATTCTTAGCATACCTGTAGACGTCCTCAGCTAAGTAAAGAGAATTGCAGAGCACCTCATTCTAGTAGTCCGTCAGCAATCCAAAAACGTATGGCATGTAGAGTAATGCTTGAGGATCGTCCAAGGCCTTTGTTCTATGAAATAAATCTTTAAATTCCTGCAAGTATACATCCAAGTTTTTCTTTCCCATATCAAGCTCAAATAATATTCATAACTACTCAATCAGATCATCAATCACAAAATGTTTCTGAAAAACGGATTAAAAATCAGCCCAAGTCGCAAACTTGGGACATAAGCCCCCCATCAAGCATACATCTTTGCCTGTAACATGATTTGTATTTGCCCAATACACTGAGCGTCATCAAACTAATACAAATCAAAATATGTCATCCATTTAGCCAGCCATGAGTCGATATTTGTCTCATCACATTACTTTTTCTCTCCTTTAAAGAGATCAAGTTAGAATTGAAGAGACAACATCCTCATGGCTACATGCACACATGGAAAATGGGGAGTGTGGAGCTCGGCTAATTGGCACTGCATTTCCTTCACTTGAGCTTGGAGATTCGCCACAATGGATGAATATCCTTCGGATTTGAGGAAAGAAGATGCTTCAGGATGTTGCTCATGCGTATGTTCGAGTTTTGGCAAAAGCCACACATCCTCCATGTGCTGAGATTCAGCGGAAACGAGTCGATCTTCCACCTAGAAAAATAGGTGGACAAGAAGTATCATACCAAGGCCCAAGGTCTTCCACCTAGAAAACCACAACAAACCACTACGATTGCCTCCACTCTGGCTGGCCAGTCCAGTGGGGCTATGCCTCCCACTACTGCACTATCTGCTTCATCTACCCTAGTGGCTATTGGATATGTGTCACATAGACAGCCTCAATAGACTATATCCTTCACTAATCCTGAAGGATTAGCTGATTGGTCTACTAGTGACACATATCCAATAGCCACTAGGGTAGATGAACAAGATAGTGCAGTAGTGGGGAGGCATAGCCCCCCACCTCGCCGTATGCGATGGTGACCACACACTTAGCCTTTCCCTTTTTTAGACTTCCACTATATACTTATATACTCAGCACATTACACTTATCTTTGCTTTCCTTTACCTTCAGTTTTGTTTTTTTGGAGCATCTCACTACTCACCTCTATGCTTACAAATTTTCATCCCTTTTGCAGAGTTTTGTATTTCAATGCAAGGCTAACATGTACGTTTGCAGTACAGAGCACATGTTTCAAGCTTTGTGTGGTTTGCACATGGCCATTATAGAGGAGTATGATCTCATTGATTAAGAGTATAGTGATGCGACTCTACTTTATGTGATGTATGACCATGGTATGCATTTTATTAGGTATGCATTTACTACTTTCTATCATGCCAATGGTGCACAATTGACTGGCATAAGTCATTTGGTATTTTGGCTTTCACTGAGAAGGGCACACAAAAGATTTCTAATGATTTTACTTGGCTTCAGCGTAGGGAGTCCTACAAATCTTTGGATTTTCATGTAGGCATTGATATTTCCCCTGGGCAACAATTCATTTCGGTTTTGCAATCCATTTGTGAAAAGTTATACCATAAAACTTATTATTATCTAGGGTGAGCCATATGGAAAATCGAGTCCTTACATATGCATGGTATATTCCCTCTTGTTGGATGTTGCATATTAGAGTTATTTCACAGATACAACACTTGATTATCAACTTCATGTCTACTGGCCACTATTCTAAGGTCCCACAATTGCAATTTTCTTGGACTAATTAAGTACTAGTATACTAGTACTAGACTAGTAGCTAGATGGTAAGCTACTAGTGCCAGACTTTGTATCTACCAGACTAGGAGTCTCATAGTTGCCATTTTTTGGGAATAGTAGATATCACCCTAACATTACTAATTTGCCACTGTGCACCCTTTGTCCGATGCCTTGGCTACTTTGGGCATAGTTGTCAAGTACGAAAGGTACGGTACGATAAAATACAGTACTAAATGGTACCTTATGATTTTATAAGGTATGGTACAATATTAGTACGAAAAAAAATTAAGATGATTTTTTAAATAACAAAAACCATAAATCATTAAATGATAGATCGTAGAATACATATTTCCCTCCTCGATGATGGAGGGTGTCAAATGACCATGCCCTTGCTACCACCTACTCGAACTCCTCGCCCATGAGCACCTTGACTGCGAGTGTCACAAGTATCTGCTGCTATAAGCTCTCTATAGAGCTCTGAAAAATCATCTCCTCCTCCTCCTCCACCTCCCTATGTATGCTTGGAAGAGTGTCGCCTGTCAACTTGAATGTATCAACATTCACCTACACAATGCAGTGATGCACGTAAGATTGATCATTGTAAATGCTAAAGTCTAAATTATAAAGTATAAACTTCAAAGTTCAAAGTTTAAAAGTTAAAACGACAAATTTTAAAATTTAAATGTTATGATTAAGTGTTTAAACTTTACCTGCTTCGGACTACCCATGCTCATCATAGCTCTCATCATGCGTAAGATAGTGTGGCAATAGACTAGCTGCTCTTAACTGTCGTGTGCTAAGCCGATTGCGAATGTATGTGAATGAGAAAATAGGCACTCCATTTTCTCTCACATGCACCCGAAGAGCAATCTTGGGCAAGGACCCTCATGGCTAAGGGCTAAAGGGTCTCCAGTGCGTATCCAAAGTTTTTCCACCAAAATAAAGTCTTCACAAGTGACTCTCTCCTCCAACAAGTGGGAGAAGCAAAAGCCATATGCCCTCTCTGATCTGCGTAGCATCCTAGCTCCTCTAGCACTACATTGTGGTCATCCACAAGGACCACACGAGTCAAATAAGCAAGCTGGTCCGAATGAAACTCTCTATCATCCATGACCGCCAATGACTTGTAGGCCGGATGTACCAATGCAGCAAAACCATGGATGGGCTTACGCATCCATGCCCATCTCCTCTCTGCTATCTCTAAAACATGTGCACGTTGTGTCTCTGTGATCACTGTACAAGCACGTGCCTCCACCAATGTCACTCTAAAGAAGTAAATGAGAAGGCCCATGGTGGACCCCTCGCAATCACTCATATGTAACACCCTATAAAAGGGAGTCACGACAATGACAACGGCACAGACTTTTTGCCAAAACTACTTATTAAGGCACAAGCGTTGCATGGCTTTGGCCTCCTTTGTCTCATGCTCATCCCACTCATTCCATAGAGTGGATACCACTGTCTGGTGACTACACCTTATAAAGGCGCTCCAACAATAACTACATGTAAGCAAAGCAAGTTGAAGAAGGCTTCTTCAACTCCAGTGTGCTATACTCACGACATATCGCAAGCACCTTTACCTTTACCGTGAAGAATGTGACAATTAATGTAGCTTTGCGGACCACCCTCTTCATCCACTTGAGCTTCCCAATGTCCTCCATGAGCAAGTTCAAACAATGACTTGCACATAGAGTCCACACAATCGTAGGGAACTCGAACTCAAGCAAACGGCCCATGCGCCGACAATTTGATGCATTGTCAGTAACAACTTGCACCACATTTTAGGGGCCCACCTACAACCACAATTTACAAATTACAAGTATACTTATTACTAACAATACTTGGAAATTGGAGATTAGAGAGAGAAAGAGTCTAGAGAGAGTTGAAACTTGAGCCTTGCAGCTTAGGGGGAAAGAGAGAATCGAGATAGATCAAGATACTAGAGAGAAATTAATTATTAGAATAGGGAGATAGATAGTTATGCATATGCCATAAATCAAATTTCAATTGACTCATGATATTATCATAATGAAAGAAAGTGAAATAAATTTAAAAGGTAAATTGCAATGTATACCTCAATGATAGCTTGTCCAATGTGGCGGTAGATGAATACACCCGTCGTTTTTCTCCCTCTTGCCAGTATCTACGGCCCACAAAAAGCAAGTACCGAGTGGACATGAGACGAGTATGTTGATGATGCCACATTTCTTACAATCACTCCATCCGTCGGTAAGAATGGAGCAACCATATTTTATCCATGCGGCCCGAATAGGATCAAGGGCTCTATCAATCCTCTCCTTCTCTTCATCAATCTTTTTCATCCTCATATCATTGTATGTAACACCGGTCCATCCTTCACATGGACCCACATTGGCAATGGCTTTTACCATCTTCTGCCATTGCTCTTGCTTTAGGACATTGAATGCAAGATTACACTCAATCACCGTGCGTGCAATTTCAATGTCCGCAAGTCGTTGCCTTTCTCTAAGAAAGACAACTGATCCACGCACATGACCGGGAGCTTGAGAGAGAGAGGATTGTCTCTTCAGCACCACATGAGCCTCCACTCTTTGTCTTTTACCGAAGCCGGATGCGGATGTGGAGCCTCCACTACCAATGGTAGAGACCTTTCCCGCATCGGTTGAAGATACGCCCACATTGGATGCTTTCTCGTTAGTAGGCATAGGAGTTGGTGCCGAAGCTACTTCCTCCTCCTCTTGTGGATCCCTCTCTCATCTTGGCGAGAATCTCCTCCATAATGTTTTAAGGAATCTCCTTGCATGGAGCAACTTGCCCCCCCGTCTTGGAAAGATGTTGGAGAAGCCGAGTTGCACCACTTATATAGCGCTTCCCGCAATACTTGCATATCCAATGATGAGAGTTGGACTTCTTTGTGTCCCTCTCCACATGGACCACATGCAAATTGAAGGCCTCGTGTTTCTCACGAGTCATGGTGCCAATGACGGATAAAGAGGCCCGAGAGAGAGAGAGAGAAGTCTCGACTCTTGAAACTTAAAAGTTGAGTCTTGAAAGTTGAAAGAGAGGGAGACTTGAGAGGCCCGAGGGTTGGGGTAAAGTTGAAAGAGCAAGAGTGAGAGAGAGGGGATGGGAGATGAGAATGGAAAATGCTTTGATAGGGTGCAGGATAGAGAGGATTGAAGAGATTTGAGAATGGTAAATGCTTCGATAGGGTGCGGGAAAGAGGGGATGGGAGGTGATATTTGAGAATGACAAGTCACAAATCACAAGTCCATTCAAGAATCAAGATCCAAGAGAGGAAGATGAGAATGGAAAGTACTTCCTCAATTGGTGTGGAAGCATGGCGGAGAGGAGCATCTTTTGTAGATGAGAGAAGGGTCAAAGTTCAAATAGTCAAAGAGGGGTCAACGGTCAAAGAGAGGGCTGCCAACTAGAAGGAATCCAAAGAGGGCTAGGGAGGGAAGTGCATGGCTGGAAAGGGGGGTGGAATGAGGTATCCAAGGCTTCCCACCCCCCAAAAAGCGACACGCAGGTAGTGTTGAGAATCAGCAATCACACTCAAACAGCCTCTTTGTATGGAGTCTCAGGGTCAAGGACATGCAGGCTAACTTATCCCATATGCACAATGGTGCCTACTGCAGTTTCCTACTTTCCTATAAAGCATTGTACTTGCTTCCTTTCTTAATGCAATGATAGTACTCTTTTCATTTAAGTAAAGTGTCAATGTCATTGTCCACATACACAAGATTGTGTTTATGAGTCCAAGTCTCAATCTTGGAACCTAATTCACTTGTGTAACAAACAGTGTCCACTCCATCATGAGTCTACACTTCTCCTTCCATCCTCCATAGCTTCCGGTTATGCCATGCTCTAGATCCCGCATTTGTAACATGGTATCAGAGCGCAGCTGAGCATGGCTTAGCATGTTTCAGGTCCTCTCTCTGCTCCCTCAGTCTCTCATAATCTCTATCCAGCTCAGCTCAAGTGTTTGACTTAATCTCCAACTCCATTTTCACTCTCTATCCCTTGGCAGCCATAGCCAACCTGCAACCTACCTCTGTTGGAGGAGCTGGATCTCCACTTACAGGGCATATCTTCACTTGCTTCCTTCTGGAAAAGTGTTCCCCTACTTCCAGAGCTTCTTCTTGACACATCAATCACTGACATTGGGCTCCTATAGCTTTAGCATTGTCATTCTTCTGTGGATCTGTCCTGTGGCCACCATAGCTAGCCTGGACATACCTCTGATAGAGGGCTGAGATCTCCCTCTACAGACCTTATCTCCTCACGCTTTCTTCTGAGAATATCTTCTACAGTTCTAGGCGCAACTTCCCAGCATGAAAAACGTCAACATTGTGCGCAGTACGGCGTGCCATTGCTGATCTCCCCAATCTGGCGCAGTTTTTCGCAGCTGCCTAAACGACCTGCTGTAGCTCAGCATAGGGGCAGCCATTGAAGGGGCTTTTATGGGGCTTTAGTAGGCCATATAGTGGGCCAACTCCAGCTAAGAGGGTTCTTAAAAATTTTACTCCTACGTGCTGCTACAGTGAAAAGAACAGTCGGGTCTAGGAACCCTAAACTCAGGCAGCCATAGCTTGGAGCTTCAAGCTCAGAAATTCATCAGTTACTCACTCCTCAGGACTCAAACAAAGCTCTTGCCACTCAGATCTGACTAAACACTAAAGATTCTAACAAGGATTACTCATCAAATCACATCAAGGAGGGGAGATTTGTGCTTGGAAGATTTGAAAGAGTTGAAGAAATCAAGCAGCTCAAGCAACAACCACATCAAGCTCCTCTTCCAACTCATACTTCTCACTCAACTGAAGGTTTTGCTACACTTATCTACTCCAAAACTCAGTCTTCAGCAAGAAATCAAAACATCAAAATCAACAAGAAGAAGGTTCAAGAAGATCCAGCATCAACATCAGGCTCATCAAGAACAGTATCTATTGATACTTATCAAGTGTTATTTGACACTATTTTTCTTGTATCCTTTGATACACTTGAGTACAACACTCTTACTGATTTAACTCAGATCTGAAGGCATCAACATCAAATCAAGAAGGGGAAGATCACTTGGAGTAAAAGACTTCTGCAGATTTGGTATTCATTGACACTAAGTTAGTGCTTTTTAGCACTTGTGTCTCTCAATCAATTCTTATGTTGCTCAAATCTAATAAAGTCTGAAGTTGATTTGCTACTGTTCCCATAAATCTAACATGGGCAAAGACTCGCCAAATGCTCGATTCAAAGGAGTCGGATTCCACACTTGGCAAACCCGCATCAAGCTCATCCTGATGAAGAAGGGTCTCTGGGCCATCACAAATGGCAAAGAGAAGAAACCGAGGGACGCGGACCTTGCAACTACTTGGCAAAAGAATGATGACAGAGCCCAGGCCATTATCAAATTGGAGCTAGATGACAGTTATATCCATCACATGGATAACTGTGAGACCTCACAGGATACATGGAAAAGACTTGACACCCTGTTCGGTGCACAATCTAAATCATCAAAGTATGGTCTCCTAATTGAATTCTTCAGGCTTGAAATGAAGTCCAGCACATCACTTGCCACACATCTTAATTACATGGAAGGACTCCTAACCCAACTTGCAGGAATCAACATTAAAATGGATGAAGATGTTTGCATTGGTGTTCTACTTAAGAGCTTGCCTCCTGAATATAATAACGTATCAACAACTTTAATCAACATGCCAAATCCTGAACTTGTTGATATCCAGGCATCACTGTTAGAAGAAGAAAAGAAGCTAAAAACTAAAGAAGAACCAAGTACCTCTAGAGATGAGCATGCATTATATGTTGGCAACAGGTACAAAGGCAAGAAAGATCAGCTCTTTTGTGACTTCTGCAAAAGGACCGGACACACCGAGAAGTTCTGCCACGCAAGAAAGAGATCCCAAAAGGCCTATCTAGTCGCAGTCAAAGAAGAAGAAGAAAATGAAGCAAAGGAAGAAGAAGATGAAGATAACCAGGATCGGAAGGACAAGACTCATCAGTCCTTGTACTCTCATAATTCCGATAGACTGTTTTAATAGCCTTGTATTTTTTCTTGCCCTAATGCTTCCTGCCATAAGCTATGTAAACTCCTTATGTAACTTGGCATTACAGTCCCTGTACACTTTGTGAGGCCCCTGTTACAGCCTCTGGATGTCCACCATGTTTATGGTACCCACACTTAGCTTTTTTTTCAGCGACAGCCTCTGGTGTTTTGCCATGTCTGTGGTATGCCCACACTTTGCAGGTGGTTCTCATTACAGCCTCTACACACATTGTGCATTTCCTAGTTGTGATTGAGGAGGGGTGTTGAGAATCAGCAATCACACTCAAACAGCCTCTTTGTATGGAGTCTCAGGGTCAAGGACATGCAGGCTAACTTATCCCATATGCACAATGGTGCCTACTGTAGTTTCCTACTTTCCTATAAAGCATTGTACTTGCTTCCTTTCTTAATGCAATGATAGTACTCTTTTCATTTAAGTAAAGTGTCAATGTCATTGTCCACATACACAAGATTGTGTTTATGAGTCCAAGTCTCAATCTTGGAACCTAATTCACTTGTGTAACAAACAGTGTCCAGTCCATCATGAGTCTACACTTCTCCTTCCATCCTCCATAGCTTCCGGTTATGCCATGCTCTAGATCCCGCATTTGTAACAGGTAGGCGGAGTAAAAGCGGAGGCGTAGGAAACGCGTGACGCGGGACGCAGGACACACAGGCGAGATGGCCGAAATAGGACTATTTTAACGTATGAATTCGTACGGATACATATCATACGGTACCGTATGAATCGTACCTTACGGACAGATTTGTACAACGTACGGAGGCAACTATGGCTTTGGGATGGGACACCTTAGGGTAAACAAGTCATGTTCATACATTTTGTGTTTTCTCAGTGCAAAACCTAACATCACTTCACATAGTATCATATCCGATATACTGAAGAGTATTCTTATCATGAAGACCTTGGTTTGTGTGAGATACACAAGCGACATGGTTTGTGTAAGATACACAAGTAACATGTAACCAATTCACAATGTCTTAGACTCCTGAGTCCTTCCTCTTGGGATCCCACAATGTCTTTTCAAGCTTCTCCATTATTGGAAGACTTGACGAGGCATTATGGACTCAACAAGGAAGACAACACATCATCACTTTCCTCTTCTTGGCTAGATGTAGAGCTCATGATAGAGGAGTTCAGTGAATTCTTACACGTCAAATATTCCTATCACACTCCTAGGAGCCTTGTGCATCAATCAGGATCAGTTGGTGAGCATGGCTACCTCTCCACTCACGGAGGACACCTTGCATTCGAGACGACTATCAATCCATCTTCTTCATCACAACCAAGCCCAACATCAAGTTCGTATAACCCTTTTGAGTTGTATGAAACAAAATCCTTCCTTGTTCCTTCTATTATGCAGAATCCAAACCATGAAAGATTTAAATTATGTTAACTTCAATAGAGGAGGCTCTAGAAGCAGACATACATTTACTATTATACCTAGCATTGTATCCTCTATTTCTTTTGAGTATGAAGTTGGCACTTCTGGTTCACAATTGCCTCCCATCCCACCCTCTTCTGACAATGCTCTTTCATTTGCTTTCAATAGCTTAGGATTAAACTCCACCACTACATCAAGCACACTAGAATTAGAAACATTTATTTTCATTCCTGGCACCTTTTCTTTTTCAAAACCAAATGTTAGCTATCCACAGGTGAATGCCAGTTTGCACCTTGGTACATCATTAGCAGGAATGCCACCCATTTAAATTGTCCCTTATACACATCCATAAGTGAGCACACAAGTCTACCCTCGAACATCTATGATGGGTATCCCCCTCACTCCCCATGGACATTCACCACCCATTTCCTTGGCCTCTCAAACACAAGGATATCCATCCTCTGCTTATGCTGCACCCTCCACTATCCATGGGTCACTTCCACACAAGTATTTCCATCCTTTGCCTACAAAGTTCCTATCCCTCCTCCTTGGGCTACTCATGTAGCTACCATGCTAATACCCAATCAGCCTATACCATCTTTTCAATCCACTTTGCACACATGTCACATCCCATATGCATGGTGGGCACTCTAGGGTTCATCTCCAAGTGTAATCCACTCCTCCCTATCCCCAACCCACCCTATCCATCTTGTTCTCCCTAAGCACTATCACTCCTATTACTACAGCCAAGAATGCCTTTACAAACAAGACTTGTCTTAACAAGTCGAAGTTTCCTAGGCTAATGAGTCGAGCCCATAGGCTAATCTATCCTTAGGCTACTTTAGCTTTGAGATTTCCTTCATTTGTCATATGTTCCATCCACATATTCACACACTCACTTATCACACCCTCACTCATTTTAGGTTTGCTTGTGTTTTATTTAACTTTAAAGCATCTCACTATAAAGCTCTGTTTTTTGAAGATTCTAATATCTTTTGCAAGGTTTTGTATTTCAGCCTAAAACTAACATGCACATTTGCATTGGTCCTTCCTCAACTAGAGATATAGAAAGCGCACCATTCGTTTGGGGTTTTATCTTCCTTAGAGACTTTCCCTTGAACCAACATGGAGGCTTCCCTCTCAAGGCAAATCTTACGATAGCTCTCAATGCTATCACAGCAGTAGCTTCTCCCTAGCTCCTCCAAGCAGAGTACTTCATCTCTATCCTATTTATGGTTTTGGGCACCACATGAATACCAACCTTAGATTTCTCTCTCCTTTGGCATTGACATCCATGGTTGAGAGGGGGTTTCTACCCTCCACTAGTACCTCCAAGATTCGGCACTTATCTTTGACATTAGCCTCTCTTCCATGTTGTACCTTCCCTTTGTATTGCATGATCATCATCTTGTTTGTAAAAGGACGCTTGGACAATTAAACAATTTCCCCATGATAGACACCATCCAAGTGCCCATTTCTGCATACGCATTCTCATCATGTAGCATTCAACATCTCATTGTGCAGAGCATCCATGAGTGGATCCTAAATTGTTTCCACCGATGGCTCTCTTTACCACTACACTTTCATACTTCTTTACTCCTTTACTTCCTCAACCGACACCCTTGACACATAGTTGGGATAGTCTTCTATTTTGTGATGTTGAATCTAACTATCCTTTTGCTTCCCTCAATGGGGACAATTAATCCTCTTATTTTTTTTATAAACCAAGTGTTCAAAGTGGTTCCATCCCCTTTGTAGGTCATACTAGGCCATTGGGCAACCGATGAGCACCCTTTGTCCAATGCCTTGGCCTCTCTATGATACCCTTTGGGCTCCCAAGGTAAGATAGCCATCGCCTATGTAATCTTGGTAAGTCCTGAGGCAGCTGATGTACACCCTTGGCTCGATGCCCTGGTTGCTTTGGGATGGGATGCTTCGGGATGTTACAAGCTAAGCTATGCTTACAGTCCCCTTTCTGGTTCTAGTTTTGGGCCTGAGAGGGGGTATAAAGCTAAAAGAGATACATAACACATTAGATCTTCATTAGCTCATTAAAACAGCCCCAAAACTCAAAGATTACCAAAGTTTCTACGTCCCATACAACAAAACTCTAAATTTGGGAGGACCCACAGCTATAAATAGAAGGCTGCCCAGCCACTCAGCTTATTCCTGTTTTGCAGGTTTTCAGTCATCAGCCCACATTCAATGGCTGTCCAGCCCTGACACTGCCACATCCTTACCAACCCTTGGTGCCCTATCTATTGCTGCCACCTATTGTTTCAGCTGCTATAATGACCACTTTTGATAAAACCACTTCAGTTAAAGCAGGCCACCCTGTTGTGCAGCCACCTTCCAGAGGCTACTGCAGCCTATGTTTTGTGCAGTACAGTCCACGTCAGCATCATCCACACACACTGCAATTGTCACCCGACCTCCTACTGCTACCAATGATTAGTTGGCTCCATCTCCAGGTGGTTACACTGCTATGTTTACTAGTTCCAAGTGAAACTATTTGCTAAAGAGGCTTATTTTTGTCACCATTCAAGAATAAGCAAACGTCCAAACCGCTATGTTTTGGTTTCCAGCCCGCTACCCTTCCACATTCAGTTTCAACCCGTTGTTACAAACCTCGGGATCTGTCTCCAATGCATATCACTCACGGACTACTCCCATTCCTCTACCTTTGAGCATCTTGTATATTCTCTCATTCATTCACAACATTGATTCATTCTCTTCACAGTCCTCTTTCTTCTCTATTTGTGTTTTATACTTTTGTGTTTATTGCATTCTTGTCTAAGTTCTTGTGTTTTAGTTGTGTTTGTATATTCTGTGTTTTCTCAGTGTAAACCCTAGCATCACTTCACACCATGACCAAGGACCTATTCGAGTTCAAGTGGAACACAACGAGCAGCACTAGGACTTCCTCAATCCGAACTATCAATTTACCTTGCCCCGATCTTTCAAAAGACCAATTCGAGTTCAAGTGGAACACAACGAGCAATAACCTCAAGCCTAGGATTTCCTCAATCAAAACTATCAGTTCACCTTGCCCCAATCATTCTTTCAAAGGACTCACGTGGAACACCACGTGGTGAACTTAGATCTTCAGAGGTAAATCAAGCTCATAGGATACAATGCTTACCTTCTTAGTAATCTAGAAAGGACCAAATTCCTTGAAGATAACTTATAGCACTTGCCAATAGTATTTGAAAGGGTCCTTTGGAACTTTAAGACAAGCCCACATGCCCTCTTGGAGATCTTGTGGAGCACAATGTTGGTTAGCATAAAATATGGCACAATCCTAGGCCATTTTAATGCTTTCACTCACAATTATCAACATCTCTTGCATAGTACAGAAAGTCGACTATAAACTACATTTTCACTCACCTAAGCTCAATGGCAATCGGTAGTTTCGGCTCATAATTGTATATCAACATAAACAAACTATACCTAGTAGCTAAATGCTTAGTATTGTTATAATCAAACTCAATCTAAGGAAGGTAACACTCTCAATCAAATTGTCTATAGGAGACATGTGCACACAGCATATCCTCCATAGTTTGATTTGTCATTTTGGTCTATCCATTAGCTTCAAGATGCTCCAAAGAATAACATGGACAATTGATAATGGAGACGAACCAGCTTCATCTCTACAAACATGGCATACCAACTTCTTCCATGGGAAAGCTTCATTTGCACATTCAAGGATATGTGGACAATGAAGAGTTCTTTATTGCTCCACTTGAGGGTTATGATGTGTTGCTTGGTATGCCATGGTATCACCGTATAAATGCAGTGATAGATTCACATGGTAAAGTGATCACTATGTAGCATAAGGACAAGACCCATACTTGGGATGTAAAGTTAAAAGGGGATTCTCCATGGCTGTATCGATTATTGCCATTTCCAAAGAAATGAAGTATCACCTTTCACCATACTTGGTTTTTATTAAGGACAAGGTTGATAAGAAAAATTTGGGAGCATGTCAATGTTAGAAAAGGATCACATTTCATTTTTTAAAATGTATGTTGATTGCTTCTCTCAGCCACTTCTGAGGCAACTATTACCTGAAAGGCCTAAAGATCATGGCATACATCTTATCCTTGGAAATAGCCCACCTAATAAGCCACCCTACAAAGTCTGTAGCTCAACAAGCGAAGATTATGAGTCAAGTAAATTCAGCCCAACTCGTCTACTTTTTGTTCTCCAGTGCTTTTAGAGTAGAGAAACGATAGTTCATGGCGTATGTATATTGACTATTGTACTTTGAACAAAATCACAATAAAGAATCTATTTTCGATTCCTCAGATCGATGATATGGACAGATTGTAGAAGGCAGCCATATTCAGCAGTATAGATTTGAAAAGTGGATATCATCAAATAGATACACATTAAACCGGAGAATGTGCCTAAGAGAGCTTTCAGGATATCTTTTGGGTTGTATGAGTTTCTTATCATACCTTTCGGACTTACAAATGCTCTTGTTACATTTAATTGGATGATGGATCACATTTTCAGGCCACATAGCGGATTTGTGGGTACCTTCTTTGCTGACATGATTGTTTACTCAAAGAATGAGATAGAGCATAGAAAGCATTTGGACATTGTGTTCGATAAGCTGGCGTAAACATAGACTGGTTATTAATGACAAGAAAAGTAAATTCTTTTTGCACATTGCATTGGCTAGTGGTATTCATATGGACCTTGCAAAGATTAAGGCAATACATTTATGGCCACCTTTGAGGAATGTATATGAGATCTGCAACTTCTTGGGTTTATACTATTATTATAGAAAGTATATACAAAGGTTTGCTGAAATTGCATCTCCATTGCATGTTTCGCAAAAGAAAAATGTGCCATTTAGATGGACAGCAGTGAAAATTTCAATATTTAAAAAGTTGAAGTAAAAGATGGCTTCAAATCTTGTGCTTGTGTTGCTTGATCTAAGGAAGTCATTCGTGGTTTAATGTGATGCATGTAATAACAACATTGGGGCTTTTCTTATGCAGGATGGCCAAGTTGTAGCTTATGAGATCCGAATTCTCTACAGTGCAGAGGAGACTTTGTAGGTGGATGAGAAAGAGCACTAGGCTGTAATTCATGCACTATCTATGTGGAAACATTACTTGTTGGGGACTGATTTTACAGTGCATACAAACAATTAGACTTTGAGGTACTTTCTAATGTAAAAGTTGTCAGAGAAGCATATGAGATGGGCTCTTTTTTTATTTTCATACTGTACATATTGATGATAAAAAGAATGTTATGCCTAATGCATTGTCACGTAAGTCACAAATTTCAACCGTCAACATGGTTTATCACAATAAGTTGGATGCCATGAAAAGAGTAATATGTTGCTAATTCGAACTTTGCTAATGTTTATAATCAGCTTTACAATGGCTAGAGACATGAGCACTTTGTGCTTAGAGATGGATTTCTAATGATATATAAACCACTGTGTGTCACAAATTTGTTGAGCCCTAGAGTCATTCACTGAAAGTCATGATCCTCTGTATGCAGGACACAAAGGCAGTAATGCCACAATCAATGCAATGAAGCTTTTCTTTTATTGGCTAGCTTTGAGGCATGATGTAGAGCAATTTGCCAGGACATACAGTGTATGTCAGAAGGTAAAGAATGATAGGCAAAAGATGCCGGGCTTGTTGCAGCCCTTGCTTATCCCAAATAGACCTTGGCAAACCATTGCAATGAACTTTATTTTTGAGCTTCCTAGGACACCTACACAAAATGATGGCATATGGACTATCATTTTCACATTTAGCAAACACATCCATTTCATTCCTGTAAGGTCCCCGCGCTCCCCATAGGAACACCCCCCCCCCAGGACAAAATTTTCAAAAAAAAATTTGAATTTTTTTACCCCCTCTCTCTCCTCCTGCTGACTGCATGGCGGGGAGAGAGAGAGAGCGAGAGTGGAAGTGGTAAGGAGAGGGGGGCATGCAGCCCCCCAGGTGGCAGGAGGACGTCGCCTCTCCCTCTCCACACCACCTCTATAAAGCCCCAATGGGGGCTTGTCGAGGGGAAGGAGAAGCTTCCCCCTTCTCCGAACTGTCAGGCGGCGCTCCCCCCCCCCCCTCCAGCGTCCGTCACTGCAGAGCGGCCCCCTCCTCCCTCGCATTCACAAGTCCCCCCCCCCCCCCAACTAACGTGGCAGTACCCCCCCCCCCCCCTCCATTGCTGCGAAGAACACCCCCCTGGCGGCAGCAACAACTATGGAAGCCTGGGTAGAGAAAACCCCTGTGGCCGTCATTTGAAAAAAACCCCCCCCATTCGTTCGATAACTGTGCCCTTCCCCCCCGGTGGACAAAGAGAAGTAGAAAGAGAGAGGAAGTGAAGAGGGAGAAGAGGAGGGAGAAGAGAAGGTAGGAAGAGAGAAGGAGAAGAAAAGAAGGGGAAGAGAAGAGGGAGGAAAAAGAGAAGAGGGAGAGAACAGATAGAAGAAAAGAGGAGAGAATAAGAAAGAGAAGGAGAAGAAGAAGAAGAAGGAGAAGGAGAAGAGGAGGAAGAGGAAGAAGGAGAAAAGAGAAAAGAGAGAAGAGAGAAGAGAGAAGAGAGAGGAGAGAAGAAGAAAGAGAAGGAGAAGAAGAAGAGGAGGGAGAGGAAGAAGGAGAAAAGAGAGAAGAGGAGGAGAAGAGAAGCGGTCTTTCCCAACCAAACATATCTACCCGAAACCCGTCAAGGACCGGTCTTTCCCAGCCAAACACATCTACCTAAAACCCGTCAAGGACCGGACTGCCCAATCTCCGCAAGGTGAATGGCTCCCAAGAAAAAAGTCGCGGAAAGCGTAGGCGTCCAAGCCACCGGTAATGCTGGAGGGACGAGCGGAACGACCAACGCAGCGCATACGAATCAAGCCCAGGTCTACACACATGAAATGATAGGTTTTTTCCAACATTTCACATAAAATAATAGACTTCCACCCAAACTAGTACATGAACAGTTATCTAGGGTTCATGGTTCGCACCCATGGCTACAATAAACACATGAAATGATAGCTCCCGTTCGTAGCATGCAAATGCACAAATGC
The DNA here is from genome assembly GCF_053477565.2 of Lygodium microphyllum. Classification (NCBI taxonomy): domain Eukaryota; kingdom Viridiplantae; phylum Streptophyta; class Polypodiopsida; order Schizaeales; family Lygodiaceae; genus Lygodium; species Lygodium microphyllum. Next base: position 43,149,489 of record NC_141156.1, read on the forward strand.
ATGGAAATTTAGGCTTCATGTACTTAAGCCACACAAATACGTGCATATTAAGATTAAAAAAGTCATCGACTAAATGTGAAGGGAGTTAAGGATCGTAGATTGTGTCAGTTTATTAAACGACCCTTGTGCACGGAAGATGAGTTTGATGGCAAAATTCTGCATAGCATCGCACTAAGAGAGGATGGAAAGAATGTATGGCAAGTCCTGCAATATATTTAATGTGTTTTAAAGATTACCAAGTATATTAAAAGACGTGCAAGGAATCGAGAATTCACAACTTGGAACCCTAGGGTAAAACCCAAGGGAAAGAGGGATTCAAAAGAAGTTGAATGAATAAACACACGTGCTTGTGAGTTGTTTTTAAGGATCTTGTCTTAGATTATTGGAAGTGGATATCCTCCAAGTTTAAGCTAGGTTAGTAAGCTGACTCTAAATGGAATGTTGATCAAGGCTTATGCTTCGTTGTTTTGAAGAGAATATTTCTAAGTGAATTGACTGGTTGCCTTGGTAAGAGGAGATCCTACTAAGGACAAGTGGTTTATAAGCAAAGTGATTGCTTAATGTAAAAATGATATTTTTTTGATTGGAAATGAAAGGGATGTTTTCCTTAGTAATTGTTTGTAAGCTGGGTGCTTCAGCTGTGATTGATTCCCTAAAGGAATAATTAAGGAAAGATGGCACTAGCTACCCCCCGCGAACCGCCAAACCTGAACCAAGGGGGTTGTGATTCCGCACCGGGAATGTGGACCGAACCCGCCACGAGAGGTCTCTCTGTGGAAATTACTTGGCGTAGGAGGAAGCTTGGGTGCCAGTGGGGGCTCTGGCAGTAAATCCCAATGCCTCCGGGCTCTACACAAGTGTTCTACGTGACTCGAAATGGGATCTCGAGGCCTTGATACTAGTTACAAAGCGGAATCTTGGGAGGATAAACCTTCGGGTTTTATTGCCAAGAGACGGAAGGATTTTTCTGCGGAGGCAAAAAGGAACACTTAATTCTCCTGTATGGGCAGGAGGCAAACCTTAATCTTAAGATAAGTTAAGGAAGTGTTTGATCTTGTTTTATCTTGTCTTCGTGTCAGTGTCCTAAATTACGTAAAGGAACCTGTGACTAACGGGTTAATTAAGGAAGCTGCTTTTATGTGTCAAACATAACGTGGTAGGTAATTAAATAACTAAAACAACCCTCGAGGGAAGCATGGTGGATGTGATCAATGGGTCTATCCTACGGAAGGGTGGTCTCAGTTAGCCGAGAGCTTTCCTCAAAAACAAATGTTAACAAGAAATGTTAGGGAAGGACAGACGATGACCTTAGACAATGTTGGTTAGAATCCTGATTCATACCATTTTAGGGGACCGGAATGGGACTATGCCCTACGGGCAGAGAGGTCAAGAGGCATCCCTTTTGTCTCCCATTCTCTTTGAACCAAGTGCGGTATGAGTCTGCTTGGGTCCAGTTGTATCTACGCAAAGTGGAGCGGCTGTAAATCAACGCTAGAAGGCTGTTAGGAAGACTCGACTGCTAAGAACCTGGACTTCAGGTCGATCCTAGTGGGAACGGCCTGATAAGTTCCATTGCGGGGTAGACTCGAGAGACCCTAGTTGGCAAACCCCGCATCATTCCTTGGGAGTATCGGGAGGCGTTTACTAGATTGATCTCTCGATGGGCTGCTAAGACGTGTCCTGCGATTTGAGGGGCGGGCACGTTAAAGTTGGTATCAGAGTGAAACTTCTTAATGATACATGATTGATTAATGTTTAGATCATAGACATAACCTAAATAACCTAAGTGATATGGCTTGATTGTCAGGCACCTTCTGCACCTACGAATGCTGACATGCAAGAGAAGAAGTTCCTTCTCAAGCAAATTAGGCCACCTGAGTTTGATGGCAAGGAAAGGACTGTTCAAGCGGACGCCGAGATCTGAATTGAGTCCATGGAGGACTATTTTGAGGCAACAGGAACTGCACCTGCTAACCAAGCCATGCTCGCCAAACTTAAATTTACAAGCGAAGCGAGACTTTGGCGGAAACAATGGTGCAGAGACCAAGCGATCTCGGAGGGAACAGTCACTTGGAACAAGCTTAAGGAAGCTATGCGAGGGAGGTATTTGCCACCTGCCTATCACACACAGAAGATGAATGAATTCTATGAATTAAAGCAGCTTGGACTGTCCCTTGATGCATACTATTCAAAATTTGTCTCTCTCTTAAAGTACGCGCCACAAATGGATATAATGCAACAAGTGTTAAAGTTCTGTGCTAGGTTGAATCCACTAATAAACATTCAATTGGAATCGATGCGCCCAACGGACTTGCAAGACGCATTACTCCGAGCGAGTCCAATTGTCCAAGAGCTTAAATCAGGCAACTATGATGAAGATGACTCACCGGATCAAGACAAGAGGTGCCACAAGTGCAGAGAGATAGGTCACATCCGTAAAAGATGTCCCAACCGCCGATGTTTCCACTGCAATGGACTAGGACACATCCAGGCAGGTTGTCCTGAGTTGGACCCTGAGAATCAGGAACGTGCGGTCAAACGAAGCCGTCTAAACTCCACTTTTGGCTCATATTATGAACCACATGATGATGAAGGCTTGGAGCCTATTGTAACCTTTGAGGATGACTAGATATCCTAGGAAGATCCTCTTGAGGTAATAAGTCTTGTACTTTGAATAAATCCTATTGAACCCTATGAGTTGTGACAAGTTGTCATTTTAATAATTTGAGTAATCAGAGTAGCGCAGCGGAAGCGTGATGGGCCCTAACCCACAGGCTCTAAGGCCCAGTAGTGCTTGTCTTTCCCAGGTCTTTTCGAGATGAGGACATCTCGATTCTTCTAAGGGGAGAGGATGTAAGGTCCCCACGCTCCCCATAGGAAACCCCCCTCCCCCCTAGGACAAAATTTTCAAATTTTTTTACTCCCTCTCTCTCCCCCTGCAGACTGCATGGCAGGGAGAGAGAGAGAGAGTGGAAGTAGTAAGGAGAGGGGGGCATGCAGCCCCCCAGGTGGCGGGAGGATGTCGCCTCTCCCCCCCACACCACCTCTATAAAGCCCCAATGGGGGCTTGTCGAGGGGAAGGAGAAGCTTCCCCCTTCTCTGCACTGTCAGGCGGCGCCCCCCTCCCCTCCAGCGTTTGTCGCCTGCAGAGCGGCCCCCTCCTCCCTCGCATTCACAAGCCCCCCCCCCCCCCGACTGATGTGGCAGTACCCCCTCCCTCCATTGCTGTGAAGAACGCCCCCCTAGCGGCAGCAACGACTGTGGAAGCCTGGGCAGAGAAACCCCATGTGGCCATCATTTGAACCCCCCCCCCTCTTTGTTCGATAACTGTGCCCCTCCCCCCCCCCCCGTGGACAGAGAGAAGTAGAAAGAGAGAGGAAGTGAAGAGGAAGAAAAGAAGGTAGGAAGAGAGAAGGAGAAGAAAAGAAGGGGAAGAAAAAGGGAGAAAAGAGAGAAGAGGGAGAGAAGAGATAGAAGAAGAGAGGACAGAAGAAGAAAGAGAAGGAGAAGAAGAAGAAGAAGAAGAAGAAGAAGGGGAAGAGGAGGGGGAGGAAGAAGGAGAAAAGAGAGAAGAGAGAGGAGAGAAGAAGAAAGAGAAGGAGAAGAAAAAGAAGAAAAAGGAGAAGAGGAGGGAGAGGAAGAAGGAGAAAAGAGAGAAGAGGAGGAAGGAGAAAAGGAGGGAGAGGAAGAAGGAGAAAAGAGAGAAGAGGAGGAGAAGAGAAGGAAGAGAAGGGATGAAGAGGGAGAGAAGGAAAAGAAGAGGAGAAGAAGAAGGGTGAGAGAGAAGAGAGAGAAGAGGAGGAGAAGAGAATGAAGAGAAGGGGAGAGAGAGAAGAAGAGAAGAAAAGAAGAAGGGAGGAAGAGAGAAGAGGGAGAGAAAGAGGGAGAAAGAGAAGGAGAAGAGGGAAGAGAGAGAAGAGGAAGGAGAGAGAGAAGAGGAAGAAGGGAGAGAAGTGGAAGAAGAGAGAGTAGTAGAAGAAAAGAAAAGGAGAGAGAGAGTAGAGAGATAAGAGAGAAGGAAAAGAGGGAGGAGAGAGAGTAGTGAATTAAGAGAGAAGGAAAAGAAGAGAAGGAGAGAGAGAGTAGAGGAAAGGAGAAGAAGAGAAGGAGAGGGAGGGAGAATAGGGGAGTAGGAGAAGAAGAAGAGAGTAAGAGGGAAGAAAAAGAAGAGAGAGAGAAAGAAAGAAGGAGAGGAGAAAAAGAAGAAGAAGAGAGAGAAATAGAGTAACCGCCACAAGTCACCCAATGAACCCCATCTAGTGGTCTTTCCCAACCAAACATATCTACCCGAAACCCGTGGACTGCCCAATCTCCGCGAGGCGAATGGCTCCCAAGAAGAAAGTCGCGGGAAGCGTAGGCATCCAAGCCACTGGTAATGCTGGAGGGACGAGCGGAACGACCAACGCAACGCATACGAATCAAGCCCAGGTTTACACACATGAAATGATAGGTTTTTTCCAACATTTCATATAAAATAATAGGCTTCCACCCAAACTAGTATATGAACAGTTGTCTAGGGTTCATGGTTCGCGCCCGTGACTACAATAAACACATGAAATGATAGCTCCCGTTCATAGCATACAAATGCACAAATGCATGGAAATTTAGGCTTCATGACTCTGAGATGAAATTCTGATCAATTTCAGCTCAATTTTTTTATCAGTTTGAGGACCGTTTATGATCACTTTTGGGATCAAGTTTGTACCAAATCAGTTTTTGCAATCAATTTGTGATTAATTTGTAGTCACATCTACAACAATTTGTGATTAGTCCTCAAATCAGTAAACAATTAGTTTGTGATCAGTTTATGCTCAATTTTCAATGGTTTACAGCTAGTTCCATGAACAGCAATGTTGGAAAATGCCATTGACAAAGCCATGGTTTATGCTGAGTTTATGCTTTTCTATGGTTAACTAGTCAGAATAGTTGAGAAACAAGAGTTATGGATGCATCCAATCGGCTTCTAGCAACAATTCTAGACTGTTTCTCACTTTTATCTGATGTTTATGTTGGCTGAAAATTTTCAGCAAGTTTGGGGCATATGGCATGGTTGTGACTGTGATGTCTTATGAAAATTCCAATGCAGTATGCTTTTCCTTTGACACAATGTAGTGCAATCGAGGATGATTGAAGGGATTTCAAGGGAGAGATCTGTCATAGGGATGTGTAAAACCAACCTTCCTTCTTGGAAAGGGCGGTAATTCCCTAATCAAGCACTTAACTACAGCAATCAGCAAATAAATATAGCTTGAAATGCACACTAGAATGAGTATAAGCTAAGATTCACAATCTCCTTTTCTGTTCCAAAAAGCCTCTTTGCTGTAGCAACAATCAACAATCAATTCAAGCCAATTGGCCCTTGATTTTGTTCACCCAGGACTTGCACAAATGGAACCGGCAACTGGCCAAACTGCCCCAAATTACAATGAATGAGCTAGCATCTAAATTCCCTGACAATTACACAAATTTCAGGTCCTCAATTTAGCATACGATGCCTTCACCAATTGGCACGCGTCCCCAAGTGAATGTCTAACCCTAATTTTTGCAGAAATTTAGGGTTTACAGCAGAGATCTCTCTGTTGTCCACCAAATTTGACTGAGATCTACTCAAAATGGCTGAGAAATGTTGAGATCTCCTGAGAATGGGTTGGAGAAGGTGAGAGAAAGCCAAGATGAAAGAAAAATCTGATTTTCTTCATGAGAAAACCCTAAATTTTGCATGCTACCTACTTCACCCTGCATTTAATGCTCACCTGATCAATAATGCTGTTGCCAGCCCCTGGAAGGTGACTCCCTGTTGTCCCCCACCTATTGAGGCCCCTAGATGGCCGTGTTCTGCAGTAAATTGTTGTTCTCTGATCAAAAAATGGACCAACAGCTCTCTCTGTCTCTCTTTCAAGCTGTAAACTGACTGAATGGTTGAGACCCAGCCTCCAGGGTTGTCTCCATACGCAGTATGAACTGATCCGTAAGGTACGATCCATACAGTACGGTACGGTACATATCCGTACGATTTAGTACAAAAAAACAGGCACTTTTGGCCACTCTCCTTCAAGCCTACAACTTTCTTTTTTTCTTTCTCCTTTCTTTTTTTTTCTTCTTTCTTTCTTATTTCTCTCCCCCAAGCCTCTTTTCTCAAGCCTCTCCCCGCCCCCCGTGTGTGTGTGTGTGTGTGTGTAGCCTCTTCCTCTCTCAACTATAGTTGCACTGGTACCACGTACGAAAGTTTTCATACTATACCATACTTTAGGTACCGTACCTTACGTATTAGTACCATAAGGTACCAACTTAATGGATACGTCTTTTCCCATTCAAATTGCACTTTGGGATGAGCTAAATGCTCCTTATATTAATATGATTCTCCCATGAGATTAGGTTATTTGAGATTCAAACAATTTCTCTCAACCTTTGTCTCTCAAGCCCACACTTCTCTTATTTGTATGATCATTCATGTATAATGTATCCACTCCCATCTATGTAGTTGCAAGTTGTGGGTAGCAGTAGCACATGATGCACATGTAGCATTAGGTTTTGGCATCTTACCCTCAAGTATTCATCTTATATACTCTAATAGCATTGCTATTTAGACTTGAAATATCTATTCTATTATCTTTAGTCCAAAATAATCAAGTTTTTTTTTCGTACTAATATCGTACCGTACCTTATAAAATCTTAAGGTACCATTTAGTACCGTATTTTATCATATCGTACCTGACAACTGTGCCAGACCCCAAAAACGTTTTCTCAATTTGCATAGGCATTTTTGCCAAGTGGCAACCTTCTAAACCCATTTTTCAGCATTATCCAGCCATTTAATTAATTTTTAGAATTAAATAATCCTAAAAATCAATTTTAGCCCTTCTAACCTTGCCCAAAATTAAATATACCTATCCATAATTAAATTGGCTAGGTCATTTATAACCTAGAGTGGCCCCCAACCTCTGTTGACCCTTAGACTAACATTAATTAGTCAATTAAAGCTAATCCCTAGTGCCACTACTGACACTTATTGCCCAAATAATTGTCCCAAGGTTAAAACTGACACCAACTGACCCCCAAAGCCCAGCTAGCATAACTTATCACAACTTTTGCCTTTGACACACATTGCATCCTCGAGATCTTTGGCCTGTTATCATGAAATAACTGCCATGTGCATCACATGTGCTAAACAACCTTACACATTTGATTAATAACTTCATCAAATGTCATCAACAAGATTAAGGCATCTCAAAATCTTGCATCCTCGTGACCATGAAATTTTGGGATGGGTTAGTTGGTGTTAGTTTTGACCCCACGACAATTGTTTGGCCAATAAGTGTAAATGGTGACACTAGGGACTAGCATTAATTAATTAACTAATGTCAGTCTAAAGGTCAATAGAGGTTGGGGACCATTCCAGGTTGCAAATGGCCTAGCCAATTTAATTATGGATGGACACATTGTTGAGCTAAGAAATGCATTCCATGCTGATTAGCCTCTTAAGCAGCCCCAAAACATGCTTATTTAATGAAAAACACAAAATCGGTACATGGTTCAAAAGAGTTTCTGTAAAACCCTAATTTGGGAGGGTCCATCCGCATCTATAAATAGACAAGTTGTCCCCATTCAGTCTTCATCCCTTCTATGCAAGTTTTTCGCGTTAACATAGAGATCTTCGCTTCAACCTTCCTCCACATAGCTGTCCAACCTTTGTGACGCTTCCACCACTTCGTATGCTGCTCCACCCCCTAGCAACTGCCCTTCTAGCTGCCGCCTACTACCTAGTGCTTCTTCCACTACTGTGTTTGGCCCCAGACAGCCATCACCAACCCTAGTCAACACCTCTTCTATTGCATTTGGCAATTTCAGCCATCGCCAACATCCTCATGCATCTCCACTGCTGTCCCCAAGCATCCTACTACTTTTGGTGATCTGCATTTTGATCTTCTTCACCCTCCAACACACTCTGATTGGTGGTTACAACACTCTGGATCCATCTTCAATGGACGTCACACTCTAACACTTAATACGCTTCCCTTGAGCATTCTATACACTCTTATATTCATTCACTGCAATGATTCATTGACTTCAGAGTTCTTCTCTCTTTGTTTGTGTTTGTGTTTGTGTTTTTGCATTTTTGAGTTTTACATTTAGAGTTTTGCATTTGAGTTTTGCATGTCATTATCTATGTCTTTGTGTTTCTATCATGGCTGTACACTCTTTGTTTCCTTAGTGCAAACCCTAGCAATTTCTTCATATGATATTAGAGCCAGTGCTTTTATAAAGAGTATCCTACGAATATATTGTGGAGTGCTAAGTTTTATGAAAGGCACACGAACGACTCGTAACCAAATTACAATGTCTAAGTCACCTTCTTCTTAAGACCCCATGATGTCTTATCAAGCTTCTCCATTCATTGGAGGCCCTAGGGAGGTACTATCGACTCCACGAGAAAGACGACACCCCACCTTCACCTTCACCTTCTTTGTTTTCTCCTATTCCAGATTTCAGTCTCATGATAGAGGAGGAGTTTGAAGAGTACTTGTGCATCACGTATAGTCGATCTTACACCCATCCTACTAGTGTTGCTACACCATCCGGACCAATTGGTGAGATTGGCCACCTCTCCAATCATGGAGGACATACGGCATTTAGGACGATTAGCGACCCATCTTCTTCATTTCTGAGAGGCCCAATGTCAAGTTTGTATAACCCCTTTGAGTCATATGAATCAAAATCCTCTAATGTTTCTCCTTTTGTTGTGTAGGATCCGGATGATTTTTTGTATGTAAACGTCAATAGAGGGGGCTCTCAAAGCACGCATCCTTCATCAAGTACATCTACACCTTCTGTTTCATTTGAGCATGTAAGCCACTCTTCTCAAATCCCTCCCATCCCACCACCTCTTCTAGCCCACATCTCCATTTCCTCACTGCTTCGTTCCAAACCCTTGGATTATACTCCACATCCACATCCTCCACACTAGGAGTTGAAACCTCCATTTCCACTCCTAGCACATTCTCATTCTCAGTTCCATACTGACGCTTTCCTACCCCTTCACAGCACCGTACATCATTAGGGGAAATGCTACCCTTTCCATCTGTACGCACATCATTTCCCACTACGACGGTGGTTATGGGCATCCCCTCACTACCTCCACTCACCCATCTTCTTTGACCTCTTAGACGTAGTGATTTCCATCCTCTACTTATGGTGTATCATCTCACATTCCTTGGGTCACTCCTACACAGGGACTCCCATCCTCTACTCCAAGTGTCCCTATCCCTCCACCATGGGCTTCTCAGGTGGTTACCATGCCCACATTTGGATCCACTGTGCACATTTCTCGTATGCTTGGTGGGCACTCTAGGGTTACTTATCTAGTGTACTCCACTCCCCCTCCCTATCCACACTTACCCCATTACACACCTTATCCATCTCCTAGCACTACAACTCATGTTGCAACACCCAAAAATGCCTTCACGGATAAGACTCATCTTAACGAGTCAAATTTCACCACTTGGTTGAACTTCATGCAACAAGTGCTTGAATGTCAAGGACTTTGGGATCTCATTATTGGTCTAGAGCCCATGCCAAGCCCCTCGATTAGCTCACCCTAATCTCATCCATCAATGGAGAACCCGCAACGCCACAGCCAATGTTAAGTTAATGCATTGGTTGATTCCTGAGTTCCACTCTTAGTTATAGCATTTTCCCCTTGCATATGAGCGTTGGAGTCATCTCATTGACTGCTATGCGGCACGAGATCGCACTCAATGTATCAATCTCGATTTAGGAGTTTTCCATTAAGAAAGGAGATGATTTGTAAGTCAAGTTGGCCAAATATCAACGGTTACTCGTCGAGTTTGCCGTTACTGGGTCCCCAAAGTCAAACGACTATCAAATCACGTTCTTCTTGAACAAGTTGCCCAATAAATACTTCCATTTTATCCAACACATTATCTTACTACCTAGATTGCCGACCTTCTATGAGTTTGAGTGTCAATTCTTGCGTTATGCACAACTGCATGATCGAGTCCACAAGAAAGACTCTGCACATCCTTACTCTAAGCAGAGGGATTGGTTGCCTCTTCTTCGGGAGAAAAACCAACAGTGGCAAAAACTTGCAAGATGCAAAGGCAAGCCAATCAAAGGGTGATGCCTCTTCCTCAAAAGGAACCAAAGAAACAAAACCCATTTGGCAACAACTCTCTAAGCAAAATAGGTTCTACACACACTGCCAAAGGTCAAGCTATATTGTTAAGGATGTGTGCTCTTATATGATTCCTCAAGATGCAACTTATTTTCTTGGTTCACAATCATGGTCTCTTTTTCCCTTGTGAGTTCATTGATTTGTACCTTCATGCTCCCTAGCTATGCTAGGATTGTCGAATGAGATGATTGTGATTCTTCCATTTTTTTTCCTTTCCTTCAAAAGATCCTCCTTTTTTGCTAGAATCTGGACCCCTTGCTATGAAACAGATTGATCCTTTACTCATCTACCCCAATGGCTACTGGACATGTGGCACAGGGACAGCCTCAGCAACCTATATCTTTCACTACTCTTGAAGAATTAGCTGATTGGTCTGCCAGTACCGATCCCATTGCACTTTACATATCCACTTTACACTCACCTCCATCTAGGACTACCTCACCACCCCATCCAACATTTCATTGGCAGAGCCCTACTAATGGGCATATGCAATGGTTGCCACGTCCTTAGATTCACTCCATTTTCGCACTCTTAGGCCTTTAGGCTATTGAGTTGAGCCCATATGATTCATTCTTCAGCCTTCCCCTGCATTTACTCACACACACATACACATTTACATCATTACATTATTCATTCAGTTACCTTTTCATTTCTGTTTTGTTTTGTTTTTTGGAGCATCTCGCTACTGACCTCTACACTTGCTAATCTTCGTCTCTTTTTTATGGTTTTGTTTATAGTGCAGGGCTAACATGCAAGTTTGCATTGGTCCTACTTGGGCTAGAGACTTGGGATGCCCGCCGATTCATTCATGGTTTCATCATTCTAGGAGTTTTGCTCTTCTAGCAACAGGAGGCTTCCCCTCCGGAGGCGGATCGTGCAACATGCTATCATGGTGGTGACTTCTATCTTGTTCTTCCAGTTGGGATGCTTCCTCACACCATGGTTCTCGGCACCATACAAAGACCAACATCTAGCTCCTCTTTCTCCTTCAGCATTGACATCCACGATTGAGAGGGGATTGCTACCCCTCTTTATATTCTCTAGGTTTCGGCACTTGTCTTCAACATCGACCTTTTTCCCCCTATTGTACCTTCTCCTTTGCATTACATTAATTAGTGATGGCTTCAATGTAGGAAATCTTAGCCCTTGGCATTGTATCTTGAAAACCATTATAGATTGGGGTATTTGATTTCCTCTCATTGCTTGAAATATTTTCATTATTTTAGATTTTTGCAAAGATGAATGAATTTTTTTTTCGGAGCAATATGCAACATGCTGCAGAGCATGATTCTTCCTCCTTTTTTCTGGCTTTTGCTTTCCACTTCACAATGTCCATCTGTTACATCTCGTATCTGCCTTTGCAGGACTTAGTAAGCCATTGGGCAATCGACGTGCACCCTTTCTCTAATGCCTTGTCCTCTCTAAGGTGACTACTTAGACTGCCTTGGTAAGATATCCATTACCTCTGTAGTCTTAGTAGACCATTGGGCAACCACCATGCACCCTTTGTCCGATGCCCTGGCTGCTTTGGGGTGGGCCGCCTTGGGTAAAACCTGGATTGGCCTTCCTTTCTATCCCTGTTTTATGCCTAAGAGGGGGTATTGAGCTAAAAAATATATGTCATGCTAATTAGCCTCTTAAACAACCCAAAACATGCTTATTTAATGAAAACGAAAAATTAATGCACAGTTTGAGAGTGTTTCTACAAAACCCTAATTTGGGAGGCTCCATCCACATCTATAAATAGACAAGCTACCCCCATTCAATCTTCATCCCTTCTATGCAAGGTTTTTACGTTCATGTGAAAATCTTCGCCATTAGCCTTCCTCCATGTGGTTGTCCCAACCTTTGTGACTGCTACCACCACTCCATTTGCTGCTCTAGGCCCTAGCGACTGCCCTTCTAGCTACCACCTACATGGCTCTCCAACCTTTATGGCTGCTACCACCACTCCATTTGCTACTCTAGCCCCTAGCGATTGCCCTTCTAGCTACCGCCTACTACTTGGCACTTCTTCCACTACTGCATTTGACCCCAGATAGCCATCACTAGCCCTAGCTAACACCTCTTCTGCTGCGTTTGGCAATTTCAGCCATCGTCGGTATCCTCATACATCTCCATTGTTATCCTTAAGCATCCTACTGCTTCTGATGATCTGCATTTTGGTCTTCTATACCCTCCAACACACTCCGACTGGCAGTTACAGCACTCAGGATCTGTCTTCGATGGACATCACACTAACACTCACCACTCTACCCTTGAGCACTCTGTACACTCGTACATTCATTTACTGCATTGATTCATTCACTTCAAAGTTCTCCTTCTCTCTCTGTTTGTGTTTGTGTTTTTGCATTTCTGAGTTTTGTGTTTTGCATTTTGCATTTAGGGTTTGAGTTTTGCACGTCATTGTCTATATGTTTGTGTTGCTATCATAGTTGTACACTCTGGTTTCCTCAATGAAAACCCTAGTAGTTTCTTTGCACACATTTAATTTTGGGCAGGGTCAAAAGGGCTAAAATTCATTTTCAAAATTATTTAATTCTAAGAATTAATTTAATAGCTAGATGATGCTAAAATTTGGGTTTAGAAGATTGCCACTTGGCAAAAATACTCATACAAACTAAGAAAACGTTTTTGAGGGCTGGTCTCGGCCATTCAGATTCATTTTAAGCTGAAGAGAAGAGAGAGAAGGCTGCTGGTCCATTTTTTGAGCCAAAAACAGCAGATTACAACAAGTAACAACTGTCTGTAGCCATCAATAGGGAGCCCACAGCAAGAAAAGGCCCATTAGGGGCTGGCGACTGCTTTTCTTGCTGATTGAAAGGGGTAGCAAGCAGATTGGAGGATTTCTGCGTAAGAAATCTCTGAATTTTCTCCCTCTCTAGCATTCTCACACCTCCTTCAGACAATTCTCAAAAGATCTCAGCTAATCTCAGCCATTTGGAGCAGATCCCAACCTAATTTGGTAGACAACATAAAGAATTCTGCTTAGCAACCACCTCGAGACCCAAGCCATTAGTAGAAGGCATTGTACACTAAATTCAGCACCTGAAATTTATAGAATTATTAAGGAATTCAGATGCCAACCCATCCATTGTGAATTTGGGGCAACATTTGGCCTTTTGCAATCCAATTAGAGCAAGTCTTGGGTGAAATTCAAGGAGCAATCAAGTGTTGTAATTAAGTGCTTGATTAAGAACTACCACTCTATCCGAGAAGGAAGGCTAGTTTCATTATGGACCTTTCCAAGTGTTGAAAAGGATTAGCAATGTCGCTTATTGGCTGAAATTACCTCCACATTGGCAGATACACAATGCCTTTCATGTGAGCTTGTTGAGGCCTTTTCATGGTGATTTACCAAAGGATGTATCTACTGAAATTTTGCCTAAGGTTGAGGAGTTGGATGAGATATCGGTACCTGAGCAAATTTTGGCACATAAGGAAAGAAATATTAGAGATAAAGTTTCTAAAAGATATTTGGTGAACTTTCAAAACTATTCACCAATGGATGCTAAGTGGATGGAAGAGAATGACTTGGTAGACCATCCTCAGCTATTGCAGCTTTACCTAGATGCTAGAGTCAACTTCAGTTTGAGCTTAGTCAAGTTCAAATGAGCAAGGATATTCAACATACATCCAAGGTACTGTGCTGACAATATGTTTGCCATGAGGTCACTACTCAATATACTAGTCACAATGAAATGTCTGCTAGTGAATATGGTTTTTACCACATTTCTAAAACTACACATTTGCATTCTGTCTGAGACCAGCTTGAAATCAGCTTGAGATCAATTTGCGATCAGTTTTCAGATCAGATTATGTTCAGTTTATGCTCAAGTATCAATGGTTTTCAGCTGGTTTTATGGATGGTAACATGTTTAATGAATGCCATTGACAATTTAGCCGTGGTTTATGCTCTACTCAATTATGCTTTACTATGGTTGCTTAGTCAAAACAATTGAGAAACATGAGAAATGGATGTGCATCCGATGGGTTTCTAGCAACAATTTTGGACCATTTTTCAATTTTATGCTATGTTTATATTGGCTAAAAATTTTCAGCAAGTGTTGGGCATGTGGCATAGTAAAACAGCAATGGCCAATGTTGTGTTGACTATAATGCCTCATGGAAATTCCAATGCAATATACTTTTGCTTTGGCACATTACAAGTGCAATCGAGGATGATTGCAAGGACTTCAAGGGGGAGGCCTTGTTAGCAATCAGATCCTTGCTGTCGGCAGCCAGTCGGACTGCCACGTGGCAGTCCGACCTGTACCTAGACAGTCGGGCATTTAATGCAGCCGACCTGCATATTTTGACGCCCATTTTCTAGCTATTTATAGCCGATCTTCTGCAGTCTTCCAGCCACTTCTGTTCGCAGGTTTCAGGCTGGAGATTCGTGCAGATTACGTCTCTGTTTGCAGATTTCAGGTTGGAGATCGTATAGACTGCAGCGGACTTCGAGGTGAACAGCAGGTTGCATCATCGAGGTGGAGACACGCAGTCCCGCGCACTGCACCCATGTACATATCTGCATATCTTTTTATACAGCACACTTTATACTGCAGATCTTCTTCTTCCACTGTCTCTCTCTCTTCTCTCTGCATTCTCTCTCTCTCAGTCTTGGTCCCATGCTTCCGCATCGCTGCACTCTGACATGGTATCAGAGCAGTGTAGAAGGGCTGACTGAGTGAAGAACCAACCTAAAGAGGAGATTCCATCGCGACACAAGGCTGCCTTTCCAGCGTTCGAGGGCGAGCGGGAGGGCTGCGCATCGGAACAAGGCTGAAGCGAGCGTGGGCACGCGGGAAAGGAGTCCGGTTGGTGGATTTGCTGCTGTTTATTGCTGTTTGAAGAGGAGGAAGGCTGAGTTTTCAGTCTTCAAGTGCAGGTTTTGCTTTTTCATCGCCTCCGGCGGGTGAAGAAGGTTCGGGACGCGGAAGAAAGAGCCCTAGCAGGCTACGTTTTCACAGTCAGAGGGGACTGCTTTTGTGAAGGCATTACAGGTGAAGATGTCTACAGAGATTGACTTGGAGTTCCAGACGATCATGGACCGGAAGGTGCTTGTCTTACCGGCTCTTCCCGCAGATCAAAAGCTTGATGGCGACAATTACCACATCTGGCGCGTGATGATGTTGGCCATCCTTGAGTCCTACGATTTGGCGGAGCTTGTACAGGAGGAGATCGACCGGCCCTCGGTGAGAGATGAGTCCAAACTCTCTTCCGATGCTCGTGCGGAGTTGGCCAAGGCATAGTCTCACTGGGACAAACTGAATGCCCGAATTCGTTCTTTTCTTTTTCTGTCTTGTACTACAGCCGTGATAGCCCACATCGAGCACTTGACGGTGGCTCGGGAGATATGGCTGGAGCTTGATCAAATGTATAACCAGATGACCCTTATGAAGCGGGTTTCTTTGGAGGTGCAGACGCGGACCTTGTCCGTGAACAAGTCTTCTTCGTTGCGGGAGCACATCAACAAGTAGACAGCTTTAGATGCAGGTTCAGAATGCACGGAAGCCGATTTCCTCCGAAGACATGGAGATCACACTTTTGTCCCGTTGCCGCCACGGTTTGGTGCTTTCTACTCCGCCCTTATTGCTTCGGGGCGTGAGTCTACTCTTCGGTGGGAAGAGCTGGTTCCTATGGTCTTGGACCAAGAGGAACAACTGAAGGGACAGCATGCTTCCAAGTCAAAAGCCTTGACAGGTCAAGCCTCTCAGAAGAAAGGAAAGGACCAAAAGAAGAAGAAGGAGGGCAACAAGTCAAAGAAGGACAAGGACAAAGAATCCACATGCCATATTTGAGGAAAGACCGGCCATTGAAAGAAGGATTGCCCTGACAAAGAGAAGAAGGACACAAAGGATTCTGGAGCGGTGGCTGCACCCTCATCAGCTGCGTTTCTTCATCTAGCTGTCATTGAGGACTCTACACCGAATGCTTCTGATACTGCGATGACAGCTCCCCAGGCTCGAGAGTGAATCATTGACAGTGGTGCCTCCCGGCACATGACTCCTTCATCAATTGGTGTTGTCATCAATTGGTGTTGCCCAGTTGCGACCTTCGCGTGGGCAGATTCTCATCGGAGATAGCTCTTTGGTGTCTATTGCAGGACGGGGTGAGATGCAGCTTATTCCAAATGGACGTGGTGGTACCCATACCTCAGAGGTCTTGCATGTGCCAGGTTTAGGGTATTATCTACTTTCGGTTCATAAGATTTGTTCACTTGGACTTTTGGTGGAGTTTGACAGTGATTCGGTGCGAGTCCTTGATCGTGGGTCAAGGAAGGTTCTCTCATCAGGATATGAGGAGAACGGCATCTACAAATTGACGTCTTCTACCACCCTCCCTACTCTTCTTCTTACCTCTCAAACAGTCAAAGCTATGGCATGCTCGGTTTGGTCACCTCAACTATGATTATCTTCGTAGGGCGTCACGTGGACAGCTTGTTCGAGGGTTGCCGGACATAGTGGTGAGCCAGCAGCCATGCGTCTCCTGCATTCGTGGGAAACAGCATAGGGATGCGATTCCCAACAAAGCTTCGCGGCGGTCTACTTCACCGATGGAGCTTGTATCTACGGATCTTTGTGGCCCTATGAGGAACGAGTCCTTGAGAGGAAGCTCGTACTTCATGTTGATCGTAGATGACTACAGCAGGATGACTTGGGCCTATTTCTTGGCATTGAAGTCGGAAGCTTTCTCCCACTTCAAGGATTGGCTTCTCTTTGAGGAGAACCGATCCGGCCGGCAATTGAAGACCTTGCGATCCGACAAGGGTGGTGAATTTGTTTCTAATGAGTTTGCTCGTTTCTGTGTAGATAAAGGTATTCACCAGGAGTTTGCTAACACCAACACTCCTCAAGAAAATGGCATTCTTGAACGGAAGAACCAAAGTGTGATCGAGATGGCGCGCACCATGATGGAGCACCGACAGACACCTCAATTTCTGCAAGCCGAGGCTATGGCTATTGCAGTTCACATCCTTAACCATCCCCCACTTCGGCCATTGATAGGATGATACCTTTTGAGGCTTACTTTGGAACTAAGCCCGATGTTTCTTATTTTGGGGTTTTTGGGTGTGATGCCTATGTTCACATTCCGAAGGCTCATCGTGATAAATTTGAAGCAGCTTCCCGAAGACAGGTGTTTGTTGGCTACAGCTCTCAGTCCCAAGGCTATCGTTTATATGATCCTGTCAAGCACGATGTGTACACCAGTCGAGATGTGCGGTTCGTGGAGGTTCCGGCCATAGCAGTGGGTGAGGAGCATCCCGTTCTTGGAGATCCAGGGGAGAGTTGGGCTCCCGAGACAGTTCCTTTGGAGCCTGCGCCTTTTGATTCAGATTCTGTTTCCGATACAGAGTCTACTATTCCACCGGTCACCCCCGAGGAGTTACCACCGGTGGATATCCCAGAGTCTTCAGCTAATGGAGAGAGACGAGGAGAGGTCCGGCCTCCTCGTTGGGCCCGTGACACACTTCGTGATTCAAGGATCAAGGGGATCCCTGAGGAGTGGGGACCGCAGGATGGTCCGCGACGGTCACGGAGGCACCAGGCACATTCTACGGAGCTTGTTTGCTCTAACTATTGTTTGATGACCCGTATTATGCAGGATCGAGAGCCCACCTCCGTGAAGGAGGCTTTACAGTCCGCACCATGAAAGAAAGCTATGGAAGCCGAGTTGGAGGCTATTGAGAGGAATGGCACTTGGTCTCTCGTGCCTCGCCCTCGAATAAGAAGGTGATTGGCGTCAAATGGGTCTTCAAGACCAAGTACCTTAGCAATAGTTCTTTGGACAAGCACAAGGCTCACCTTGTTGCTAAAGGTTTTGCACAGCGCCCAGGGATTGATTGTCATGACACTTTTGCCCCCACTACTCATATGGCGACTATTCGAGCTATTCTTGCCTTGGCTGGCCATAGGAGATGGCCTGACTACCAGTTGGATGTGAAGTCAGCCTTCCTCAATGGTGATTTGAAGAAGGAGATCTATGTCGAGCAGCCTCCTGGCTTTGGATCTTCAGATGGGAAAGTCTACAGGTTGAAGAAGGCCTTGTATGGCCTCAAGCAGGCTCCGCGTGTATGGAACGAAAAGATTGATTCGTTCCTTCAGTCGCAGTTGGGATATCAGCATTCCAAGGTAGATCCGCAGCTTTATGTACACACTTCCGAGGCTGGTTGTGTGCTTTTTGTGTTGTATGTTGATGATTTGATTGTCACAGGTGATCATGCACAGAAGGTCAAAGAGACGAAGGCAGCTTTACATCAGACGTTCGAGATGACAGATTTGGGTCTACTCCATTTCTTCTTGGGCCATGAGATTTATCAGTCTCAAAGGGGGATTTTCATCTCTCAGCAGAGATATGTACAGGAGCTCTTGGTTTCTTTTGCGACGGAGGATTGTCGGAACATTTCTACTCCTATGGATCCGAACTGGAAGGCCACTTCACATTCAGCTTCTCCCATGGCGGATGCTTCCCGCTACCGTTAGTTGATTGGATCATTGATTTGGCTCCTCAACACTCGTGTTGATCTTTGTTTTGTTGTTGGTCTCTTGGCGGGGTTCATGAGTGAACCTCAGACGGCGCATTGGCAGGCTGCCCAGCGGATACTTCGGTATTTGAGGGGGACATCTGATTTAGGGATTCATTATCCAGCAAGCACAGGTGGTTCAGATCTTGTACTTGCAGGTTGGAGCGACTCGGATTGGGCTGGTGATGTGGACCACAGGCGGTCTACAACAGGTTATTGTTTTACCTTGGGTGCAGGTGTTATCTCATGGAGTAGCAAGAAGCAGCCCACGGTAGCCCTTTCGCCTACTGAGGCGGAGTATCGGGCCGCGTCTTCCACCACATGTGAGGCTGTGTGGCTTCGGAGATTATTGGAGGAGCTTAGCTGCCCCCAGACTCGTCCTACTTTGCTGCAATGCGACAATGAGAGTTGCATTGCCTTGGCACGGAATCCTGTTTTTCATGCCCGGACGAAGCACATAGAAATCCAGTACCACATCATCAGAGAGAAGCTTCTGGATGAGACCATCGCTGTGGAGTATTGCAAGACGGAGGACAATCTTGCAAATTTGTTTACGAAGGCGCTTCCCCAAGCTCTACTTCGGAGTCATGCCAAGTTCCTCAGGCTTCTGCCCCGCCCAGGCTCTGAAAGGGGGTGTTAGCGATCAGATCCTGGCTGTCGGCAGCCAGTCGGATTGCCACGTGGCAGTCCGACCTATACCTGGACAGTCGGCAGCCGACCTGCATATTTCGGCGCCCATTTTTTGGCTATTTATAGCCGATCTTCTGCAGTCTTCCAGCCACTTCTGTTCGCAAGTTTCAGACTGGAGATTCGTGCAGATTATGTCTCTATTTGCAGATTTTAGGTTGGAGATCGTGCACACTGCAGCGGACTTCGAGGTGAACAGCAAGTTGCATCGTCGAGGTGGAGACATGCAGTCCCACGCACTGCGCATGTATACATATTTGCATATCTTTGTATACAGCACACTTCATACGACAGATCTTCATCTTCCACTATCTCTCTCTCTTCTCTCTACGTTCTCTCTCTCTCAGTCTTGGTCCCACGCTTCCGCATCGCTGCACTCTGACAGGTCTATCACGTGGACATGAAATTTTTGGATCCTTTGCTTATGCTAGAGACATTTGATTAATTTAATAATCAAATGTGCCATGTTGAGATGCGCATGTGATGTGCAAGCAAGTATTTCATGGTAACAGGCGCATAAACCCAAGGAAACAGTGGGAGTCAAAGGCAAAAGTTGCATAGCAAGAGGCTCTATAGCACTATGGAAATGGAGCTTAAGAGCACTGACTGGAATGGAACCTAGACTTTGGTGGATCGTCCGGACCCCAAGAAGGTCATTGAGACTAAGTGAATCTTTCGCATAAAAAATGCAAGCTGATGGAACTTTCAATAAATACAAGGGTACAAGGGTTCCAAAGAAGTAAGGTATTGATTGTGAGGAGACCTTTGACATCTTTTCGTATGTTGGTTGCATTGGCTGCTCACCACACAAATAGCCGATTATAAGCAAAAGAAGACAAGACAGCATCACAGCAAAAAAGTTTGAGTTGCATAGGGTGATTGGGTTATTTTGCATTTTGAAAAGGCAAGGCTTAAAATGTTGAAGGGCAAAGATCGCCTATTACCTAAGTTAAGTATAAGATATTATGGACCTTCTCAAGTGCTAGAGAAGATCAATGATGTTGCATACACATTACAAGTTACCCAACCTTCAAAGATTCATGACACGTTACCCAACCTTCAAAGATTCATGATGCCTTTCACGTGAGTCCTTTGTGACTGTTTAGGAAATACGTGCTAGGGGATATGTCTAATGAGGTTCAGCCTGAGGTTGAAAAAGTAGATGGAATTTTGGTTCTAGAACAGATTTTGGCACAGAAAACAAGGAAGATAAGAGGAAAAGTTTCCCACGGCTAGCTAGTAAAGTTTCAGAATTATTCATCAATGGATACAAAGTGGATGGAGGAGGAAGACTTGGGAGAATACAAATTCACATTAGTTATTGCAACTTTGTCTAGAAAGGCATTTCAGTTAGAT
This sequence comes from Lygodium microphyllum, assembly GCF_053477565.2. Taxonomy (NCBI): domain Eukaryota; kingdom Viridiplantae; phylum Streptophyta; class Polypodiopsida; order Schizaeales; family Lygodiaceae; genus Lygodium; species Lygodium microphyllum. The sequence goes on from NC_141156.1 coordinate 43,170,251, forward strand.
CCACATTTGGTCGTAAGGCTCCTTTAGGTTCAGCAAAGCCAAAAAGATCTGGAGCATTGTCAGATGCCCAAGAGTGGGATAGCACCTCCATTCCCTTAGTATAGATAGGTTTAGAGACCTAGAAGTCACTTGATGACTCTTATGCTAATCCAACATACTGTCTGCCGATATATATCAGCTTTGGAACTTCGATGATCACTGACACACTCTAGTTTGATAGTACTGCTATGTTGGCTGCACATATGGCTATTTTGACAGCAATCACAGCTAATATTAGCTGTTGTAAACGGTATGTAGCTGTCTTGGCTAAGCCCTGGCCATCATGAAAGCTGCTTCTCACCAAGAGAAAATCAATTGCATGTGAACTACTATAAGTCATATGGCATCAGATCTGGGTTGCACACTATTGTTGTACTGATAAAGTATGCTTCGTCCTTGCTCCCTATTAACTTAACATATCGGATGAACTGGATGGATCAAAATTGACATATTGCAAAACTAGGACTGAGAACAACAAAAAGCATGACCCATAATCGTATTGGCATTATATTTAAACCAAGCCAAGTGCATGAAAACAGTTGAAAGTAAAAAGCACCTTTGACACGTGAGCTGTCCCCACCAAATACACATGAGAGTAGTGACCGGTGTCCGGGAAATCTCGTGTTAACATAACAGAACCCTTGCAAATACTGGCCAGCATTTCTCTTTTAATCTCTGCAGGGAGTTCCTCTTCTGCACACACATCATCGTCTACATCTTCACTTGCGGAGGGACTAACATCTGATTCATCCTCCTGAAACTCACCATTGAATTCTTCGTTACGAGGAAGGTCCTGCAACTCCTGCCCTCTATCGTGATTGCAAACAAAAGAGACTCCTTTCTCTACCACATCATCAAATGAGCCACTTGCGTTAGTCGAGCCATGCTCTCTACCAGATGATGACTGCCATGACTGTGCTATCTGATGATGAGGACTAACCCCTGATTCACACTCCTGTGATTCGCCATCGAACTCGTCATTTCTATGTAGAAGGTCCAGCAAATCCCGCTCTGTCTGATTCTGAAAGGAGGACGCTCCTTTCTCTGCCTCATTATCGTACAAGCCACTTGCATCAGTCAATTCGTCCTCTCTACAAGATGATGACGGCAATGGCTGCTCTATGTGACGATGGCACGTCCTGTGACTGTCAGAAAGAGCATCTTCTGCACCAGATTGTGTTGAGAAAGGGACGGAAGCCGCTCCTTTCTCTGCCTCATTATTATACGAACCACCGGCGTCACTAAATTCGTCCTCTCTACCAGACGACAACTGCAATGGCTGCTCTGTGTGATGATGGCACGTCATGTGACTGTCAGAGACGTCATCTGCTGTACCAGATGTGTAGGAGCATTATCCAAATGTACGCCTGGAAGAAGATGGCAGAAAGAGTCTGTTCTCTCTGTTGTGGCGGGGTCAACAAATTTGCGTTGGGCCGTGGAGTCCTGATCGTGCGCCAGAGCTGAGGCTGAGAATTGCGGCATCATGTCGATGTTGGAGAAGCTCTTGGGATAGTAAGGCCTCCTGTAATTCACCCTGCGAAGTGCGAAGCCCCACACATCCAGTTTGCGGAATGTACAAGTCAGCAACGCGGGCCCTTCCTTCTCCAACTTTCCCAACCCCACGCCCCATGCGCGTCAATTTAGAAAGCGGCAGCTGCCTCGTGCTCGCGTTATTTAGTCTCTTTGAACCGGCCGGGATCTAAGAAAATACCACTTGAGCATCTCACTTATATAAAATCGATACTTTATGTAGACTCGCTATCCAAATCATTTATTTTTACAGGTTGAGAAAAAGGTTTTCAATTTTCCATGGCAATGTTGGCACCTGCCCTTACTTGTTTTTTCTCGAGATGTGGATTTTAACTCTGGTTGATATCACCAATGATTCATGGGCACCTAGCAAACAAGATGATGATGATGATGACGACGACGACAATGGAATATACATCCCACAAAACAGGATGATGCCCCATCATGACAAATACAATTATCTCATAAGACATTCAAATATCCAGTAAAGAAGCTGCATTTCCTTTTAAAAGTCTAGAGGATGTCGTGGAGCCTCTCATGGAAAGGAAGGGGGGCATCCTACAAGCTGACATCCGAATCAATCGAAGGTGATCATCTTTGGGAGAAGCAAGAGCAATAACATGGGACAAAAGCAAAACAAGGCACAAGCTTTACTTGGGAAAGGAATAACTGCTTGATGGATGCACACCCACACACACACACACACAACAAACAAAACGAACTAATGAAGTCTCCAGTCAAAATGATACAACTATCTACAAAATAACCAATAAACTAGTCATTGCATGCCTAGGACCTACACAAGCGCACAGGTCAATAGGGTGCCCGTAAAGCAATGTTGTTTAAACCTCCTCTCTCTCTCTCTCTCTCTCTCTCTCTCTCTCTCTCTCTCTCTCTTTGGCCCTACAAAATTCATTTGATTAACCTTTTGATTGATTACTCAGTGGTTTAAAAGGTAATGACCACATTTACACCAATTGAAATACCTAATACTAAAGTGAAACACCCATATGTAGTCAACTTGCACTCACTAGATATGATCCTCACTCACATTTTGCACTCATTGGGCATGATCCTCACTTTCATTTTACACACTCATACTAGCACTTGATTAATTCTTGCAAGTACAATTTGTGGTTATAAATTGCTCCAACTTAGTACATAGGAATTCGAAATCTCATATCATAAATTGAAGAAAAACAAAGAAAAAAAGGGTTGGAATGCTTTGATTGCATGCAAGATGTGTGTGTGTGTGTGTGTGTGTGTGTGTGTGAAGTTTGAACCATATGTGGTGTATTTAATTGAATCATTCCTCCATAGATGGCCCACATACAAGATGGGGGAGGGAGAGAGAGACAGACAAAGAGACAAAGAGAGATGAATCTATTAAAAAGTAGAGAAAAGTTTTTTTTAAGAGATAATATAAACAAGTTTGGGATAAATCCATTGCATGCCATGAGGACTCAAGTTTCTCTTTTGTGAGGTTTGGTAAATTAAAAAAGAAGTAGTATAGATGAAATGACACCTAAATATTGATATTAAATCTTAGTTATAACTATTTCTTAAATGATACAATTGTCTATGAAAATAAGTAAATGAAATGAGACATAAATGCTAACAATAAATCCTAGATGGTACTATCATAGAGTGACAAAGATACCTAGTAGTCTAGACAATAATCAAAACCAAAAATGCAAAGTATTCCTCGGAAGGCCTTGAAGATGCATATCATCTCAAGAAATTCCTAATTGGTCATTTTCGCATAAACTTAATATTATCCCTTGTAAAAAAGAACCTAGGGGAGATAATGTGAGGGATTTTCCTCCTTGCACACTAAAGTTAAACAAAGCATACATTTGTAAATACATGAAGCATGCAAAATTATTTGTGTGAATAAGTTTTGTTATTTTGGGGATTTCGATCCATTTTGGAAAGTTGGATCAAATGATGGATTGAAATTGATCAAACTGTCAAATGATGTTTAATATGATGTCATACCAATTTTAGAAGAATGATTTACATTATCACCATACCATTGTAAAAAAATATACCTAAGGCATAACGCTTATTAGTGTACATGGTTAATGATTACGTCTAAAACTATTGGCACATGTGAAGAAAGCAAAAAGGTACTGTCAAATCGGGATAAATTGTGGAAGAATACCCTTTTAGTACTATAACTATTCGAATAGCTGATTAGACCACTAAGGACGTCGTTGAACATCAATCGACTTCTTTCCTTCAAATCCCCTTTATAGTAGAAGTGTGCAATATGTAATTGGTTTCTTAATATTTAATGGAGAATTACCTCTTTCAAAAGATAAAAGGATCCCACCCATCTGCTCTACATCTAAAACAAAATTACTTTCGAGCCTAAGCATCAATGAATGTGATAAATAGGATGCCCCTTTATAGACTTTTAGGCATAGATTCACATATATTGTTGTGCACTTGGTCAAGTGGCTCGCTTCTTTTCCTATTTAAGTTTTTCTTATGGGTTGAACATGCATGCTTTTTATATATACAATGCTTACAAACAAAAAGATCAAAAAAATCAAGAGAAGACAAGTAACCAAAATAAGATAGCATTTTCATTCCTCTACATAGGCAATACAAAGTGCCACATTTGACTCCTTTAACAACAGCAAATGATCACTTGTGGACTTTCCATGACTAACTCCCAAAAGTAGCAGCGTATCCCAAGTGATCCAACTGATCAGTAAATATCAAGCCCTTAGTAAGCTTGGGCACATGGTATACATTCTAAAGAGTAAAGATAGATCCATTTTGAAAAGCCAATTGCACATCACTTGCACCAACTATATCACATACATAGTCATTATCAAGATGGATTGATCCACTTCTATTGTGCTATCATATGAATAGAACCACTCCTTATGAGGAGTCATATGAAAAGATGCACTAGTATCAATTATTAAATCTTGAGCCAATTGGCAATCTACTACAACTAGCATATGTGTAGAAAGAATAGAAGTAAATAGCACTTCACCATCAACATCATTATGCATAGACATTGTATTATTTCTTTAATATTTGCCATTCATTTACATTCTACATCATCATTGTGCATAGTCGTTACATTTATTTCTTCAATCTTTACCTTTCCTTTATCTTCTTTCTTGTCAACATCCTTATCCTCCTTCTTGTTATCTTTTTGCTCTCACTTTCATTTGCAATAGCCCTTCTTAATATGATATGTTTTACCACAACGGAAACATTCAATGTCTTTCTTAGACATAGATTTGTTGCATAACCACCCATGCTCCTGGTTCTTATATTTATACTACTTTTTGGCTCTTTCTTCTTAAGTTGCCAATGCATGACCATTTTTGCCTTGGTCCATGGATTTCTTGAGTATCTCTTCAACCAATAAACTACCCACAATATCATTCAATTTTAACTCACCATCTGGAGCTCCTCTCTCTCCCTCTTTGTGTGCCCCACTCCCCCCCCAAATTCCCCCATTTCTATATATTTTTCCCCTCCATCTCTCTTCGCCCCCCTCTAATTCTCTCTATAAATCTTATTTCTCTCTCCGTCCGCCTTTTGTTTTGCTCTCTCTCTCTCTCTCTCTCTCTCTCTCTCTCTCTCTCTCTCTCTCTCTCTCTCTCACATCAAACTTAAAACTAAAAGTAGCCTATAAAATTTGCAATATAGAATGCCAGAAATACAAACAATCTCTTCCATGCATCTAACTTATAAAAGTTCACCCTTACACAAAGGCAAGAAATCACCTGCTTGCTTTGCACAATACTTAGAAATAGCAATGTTATATTGAAGAATGGATCACAATTGAAACAAAGACCAAGCACAACAAAAGCACTTCTCTAAGCATAAATCATTTTCATTTCCAAGCAAGGCATTCACAAGTGAAGCATCGCTTGATGCCATTATTGTTGGCCTCTTTCTACCAATCATTCCACAAAGGGAAGGTATAAGACATCTTACTTCCTATTAGCAAGCTATGAAGGCCAAGTTTGAGACATCCTATCTTTTGTCCACACACGCCCGACTATTTCCAAGTACCACATGCAAATGGCCGATGCCATTAAAAAATCCGCCGCTTCAAAGGTTCCTAAAAGGAACAAATCTTCCTTTTCTTCAAGGAATCATTGGAAAAATCGCCATCCTCAAGCAAAACATGCGAAGGCGGAGCAAGGGTTGACTCCACAATTTCCATTGGTAATCACATGGGGGATGCGATAGTCCTACCTCTCTTTGTAGCACCTGCATCTGAACAAAATCTCAACATAAGTACGTGGAACAACTAATAAATACCATATCATTCCCAAAATAATAATACTTGGTGATCGAACACTTGTGAACCATTCAGTAGGTACTGATAGACATTGATGTAGTGTAACAAAACAACCCAAATCCTTGAATCCATACTTAAACCAATGCCTCAGAATATTGGGGCCTTCCAAAAAGAACACACCCCCAGCATTTGTATCAATAGCATCCATAACTGCACCAAAGGAAATTCTCTATCCATCATTCAACATTGTCTCCATAGATTTAGAGACCATACGATGTTCAGATGTGTTGTATGCATACTCATCCTGTAAGAGGGGGTTAGCATGCAACTGAGAGTTTGGCCGATGAGATTCTGGCAACCCATCAAAATCAGACAGTCTTCACCCTGATGAGGTGCAACAACGCCATGTTAGATGCCCATTAGGAAAAAAAAAACTCATAAATGGGCCTTTCAGTCCCCCTCTATCCTCCTTAAAACAAGGAAAAGAGGAGAGAAGAATAGTAAAATAATCCTCTTTTCTCTCCACTTTTGCAATCTCATTTTGCATTTTTAATATTATCTACAAAGATATACTCAGATTCCTTCTCTCTCCTCATTCAATAAGTCTTTTTCAACCAAATTTTATATTTAAAAAGGAGTTAGTTACATGAGTGTGGTGCTTCGTTTTCAATGCAAAATGATTAGTAGATACGAGGTAATTGATTTTTTAAGCGAGAACAAGGAAAATGAAAATTTGAAAGTTCTTTTTAAGATATTTTGGGAATTTTTTATATTTTAGCTTTTGGTCAAAAGATAAACCAATTGGTCAAATTTTGTGTTTTTTGGAAAAGTTTTTAGAGATAAAATAGAAATGTCTAAAATACGAAAAGTTTTGGACATCCCTACCCTCTAAGCTATTGTTCCCCATATCTATACTCTCTCATGGCTCTATTATGACCTCTTCTCTGTGTTTATGCAACCTTCATTAACATAGTGAATTACTTACATCCTCCTTTCCCTTGGCACCTTTGTGTGCCTCTCTATCCATCTCCACTCTACCTCCTGTGACAACCAAGTAGGCTCTCTGTTTCTATTAATAGTAAAATGAATACATGAAAGAAGGAGTTGCATATTGAGGTAGGGATTGAATACGCCCCATTATTCAAAAGAACCCAGTGTACTAGTGTCAACCCTCACGTTTTGCAAAGTTACAGGCAAGTGGGATTGAAACATGTGGACTTGTGGGTTGATGGGGGAATCTACCCAATTGACCCCATAAACAATAGACCTCCAACTTTCTCAAGAATCACAAATTTGTTGAAGTATGTGTGCGAGGGTGAAAATGGGTTGCTCGGTTACACTAGGCGGCTCAATGATCAACCATTCAAAGTATTTATAACTTTCCAAGCAACCATAAAAAATTGTCATGATATGATAGCTAAACATCAACTTCATATACAACAACTCATAGGATAAGTGGTACACATGAATGACACTATATTTCAACAAAACGATCAAATTATTTCAATGCAGGACACTATCCATGACATTGGTATCTCATATGAGGAGGTAAAGGCATAATTGGACGACCTGAGAAAGATCAACACCAAGCTAACACAGGAGCGCAAATGAAAGAAGAAGCCAATCAATGAGTTGATTGTGAACAACGACCAGTGGAAGCGACATATCAAAGCATGTAAGGTAGCTCAGAATGAGAACCTAGGTGAGGGTGAGGTTGGATCATGTATTAGTAGATTACTGAAGGCAAGTACATTGGAAAAAAATTTGAGCAATCCTAAGTTTAAGGTTGTGAAGGAAAAGGTGATTGAGTGCACATTAAAAGATGTGTCAAACGAGTTCTCATTTGTGGATGCACAATCCATTTGTGACAGAGCTAGTATTAGCATGACTTACTCAGAGATATTCAAAGGTGTGAAGGCTGGGTTTGGTCATGTACTGAAGAGAAATAGAAGCGTGGTTCTTTCTTAACCTTCAAAGTTAATATAGGCTCGACGACAACTTGATACAAAGGTTTTGGAGCTCATAGGAGATCCCATGCATATTCAATGCGTGGAAACACTAAAGGTTGGGACCAAAAATGCATATGAGGTGAAGTTCGCCAAACTCAACAATTACTATTTAGATTTGTACAAGGTGCACTTAGCAATGGTAATGTACTACAATATGTCTGTTTAGGAATGTGATGGTAAATTGCAGTTTGTTATAAAAATAGATGAAAGTGAGGTCATCAAAGGAGTAGAGCTTGAAAGAGTTAGTGTAACTCTGATGAATAGAGCTTTACAATTCGACAAGAACAACCCAAGGAACTTTAGTGTTCAATCTGAGCACCATGTGTGTTGGCTTGCTGCATTTGAAGTTCCTAAAGAAATATTTGAGGTGTTGCATCTATTCTTTATGCACACAAGCATTCCAAGCATGATCGATCATTAGGAACACGGTGAGATGCTCTCGGTTGAAGAGTATGGTCGTGAATGACATCTTGGAGGAGGAGACTTGAAAACTTTAAAATGCATGTATGGAATCTCCAATGGTGCAAATACAAAGAATCCATGCCTATATCGCTTGACACAAAGGGTGGAAGGAAAGGATGGAAAGAAGAATTAGCAAAGGGTGACAAGTGCCGCACTGATGCGCAATAGAGAAGATTCCACTTGGAAGCCCATCTTCAACATTCCATTGGATCGTATTCACATTTTTTCATTGCATGCTTTTGTCAGAATCATGGAGAAACTTGTATATGAATACATTTACTTTGCTTATAGTATGCAACCCGAAAAAGAAGCCATTGCAACGTGTAGGAATGTGGATCGAGTGCTATTAGAAATTGGGCTACACAACCATCAAGTGACAATTGAAAAAGATGAGAAGAGATCAGAAAAATCTAGTAACTTGCCAAAAAAGCCTTGCTTTGGAGGAGCTAAGGCTAGGAAGTTTCTCTTAGCACCCATCAATGAGGAAGGGAATGTCATGGTACGTAGGCCGCAGGACTACGATGGATGGAAAAAGCTACATTTTGTAATTCTTGATCGAAGTAATAGAGGAAAAACAAGGTTGGCCAAAGCTAAGGTTTGGACAAGTCTTAACAAATTGGCTCCCTTACTTCACAAGATGGTGTTTAACAATGAAGATAAGCAAGAATTTATTGATGCTATGCATAGCTTCTACAAAAACATGGTGGAAGCGTGGGGCAAAATCTCTATCACACATTACATAGTGCGTACTAAGTTAATATTTTAAAATTGTATGAATTGTATAAACTATTAAGCATAGTTTTACTCATGTGTGATATGTGTCTTTGTAGCATATCCTTGAGGCACATGGGTCATACTTTGCAGAAAAGGGAAGCATTGGAATTTGTTCCACATAAGGGATAGAAAATTCACATTGGATAGCACGTGGTGCATACCAAAGAAAAATCGATCATGGTGGAGGGGTGAATGGTAGCAATCCAATATCCCAAGCACCATTACTGCCTCTATTGCCACCACCACCATAATCACCATTGCCACCACCACCACCACTACTGTTGCCACTGCCACCACCGCCATTGCCACCACCACCACCAATACCACCACCACCTCCACTGCCGTTGTCATTACCACCTCCACCGCTCTCACCACTACCGTCCCCTCCCATGTTTCTCCCCCCATGTTAATTAAGGTCTCTCTCTCTCTCTCTCTATCCCCCAATCTTCCACCAATTATTCTCTATCTATTTTCTCTCCTCTCCATCTCCCACTCTCTCACTCTCTCACTCTCTCTCTCTCTCTCTCTCTCTCTATTGGCAACTTCTCACTTCTCCCTCTCTTACACTCACCTTCTCTCTCGCTTGCTCTCTCTCTCCTTGTGTCACTCACAAATACATATGCACCCACTCTCTCTCTATCCCTCTTTCCTTTCACTCACTCACTCACTCACTCACTCACTCACTCACTCACTCACACACACACACACTCTCTCTCTCTATGTCTCCTTCCTCCTCCCCTCTCAAATATTGCAACAAAATAAAGCAACTAATGAATATTAGATCAGAGAGCACTAGACCAAATAAGCAACTCCTCTCTTTCTCCCCCTCTTACACACACACACACACACACACACACACACACACACTCTCTCTCTCTCTCTCTCTCTCTCTCTCTCTCTCTCTCTCTCTCTCTCTCAATTAGTAGCTTTTCACTTTCTCCCTCTCCTGCTACTATCTTGGTGGTACAGGATTATAGTAGCGTATGAAGCTAAACTCTTGCAAAAGAGAGCAAATGAAAGTGCTGATGAATCAACTCTGCACCCATGATGGAATCACATCGTGTCACCAAAAGAATACGTTATGAAGTCTCAAGTGCCAAATAAAACCATGCCAAGTGGCTAGAAACAAGGCTTCGATAATGTAGTAAATGGATTCGAAGAGAGCTAAGATAGTAAGATAAACAATGTGTTTAGTGTGAATGCAATTCAAAGAGAGAAAGAGAGAGCGTGCATCTATATGAATGAGTCTTACAATTTAGGGTTATATAAAAGAGGGTTTCACTTTCTATCTTATTCATTGAGTTCTCACATCTCTTGTGTACGAAAGATGGCTAGGTCTAAGGTAGTTGCAAATAAGCTTTTGCTCAGAGTCCCATATCATGTTCAGCCCCTTGGAGCATCTACTAGCTTAGATGCACCCCCTTCTCAACCTAACCCAGCTTCCTCAAGCCACCCTCACAAGGGTCCTCCTGAGCATCCCTACAAGAAACGTAAGTGGAAGCCAGGTACAGTAGCCCTAAGAGAAATTAGGAGGTATCAACACTCTTTTAATCTCATCATTTCGAAGGCGAGCTTCTCGAGACTTGTTCGCGAGATTGTGCAAAACCTATACCGCACAAAAAGCAGGATGTGGTTTTTGGCACAAGGTCAGGATAGACATGATCACTTCACAAAAGAATGCCTTCATGCTCTATAGTGTGCTATAGAGGCCTTTTTAGTTGACTTGATGACCGATGCTCAACGTTGTGCAATACATGCAAAGCGCATCACTGTAACTCCCAAGGAGCTCCAACTTGTAAGAAATCTTCAAGCAGTGAAGGATGCATTTGTTCCAATGGAATGAACACAGTTTGTAATGTTATCTTTTTTGGCATAGTATTCTCCTCGTACATTGGACATATAACTATGTTCCAGTGCAAAACTATTGTACGCGCCCTTAAAATATGAATTAAATTTTTTCTCTTGTCCTTCATTCTCAACTTTGACTGTGCATCTTCGCTGTATTTTCAATTCTTACAATTTTTGCTAGCACTGTCAATTTCAATATGAAAAACATGTAAAAATTTGCCATTTCTTATTGAAAACTTTACTCATGATGCCTCTATATAGTTTATGTGGTGTGAAGTTTATAAGGGCCAATAGTCGCGATGTTGATTTCTCGATTATCAATCCATCCATAATTTTGGTGTGCGCTAATTTCAAAAATACTAAACTGTATCGAAATGCGATGAAACTTCACACGCACACTCATTAGGTGACTAAGAGCCCAAGACTTTGGACCAGGGGTCCTCTTGGCCACCTAATGAGTGTGCATGTGAAGTTTCGTCGCATTCTGATAAAAGGTTATGGATTTACGATCACACGATGGATAGTGAGTATGAAGCTGCATCAACCCGGTTTTGGGGTTAAAATGGGTTAAAAGTCCATTTTTCTTCTCATTTTCACATCTTGCTTTCTTTGCTTCCTCCATTCTCACACCCCCAACCTCTATCTCTTCTCCATCTTGCCCTCCTCGAGCTTGCATGCACGCACCGAGCAAGCATGTCATCATTTAGCCTCGGGAAGATCTCATGCCAAGGCCTGCCACTTGGAGCACAAGGTGGAGCCTCCTCTAGTGCAACAGCAAGTGCTCCCCACAGAGCACAATGACCATCACAGAAGAAGAGGAGATGGAAACCGAGCATTTTCGCCCTTCAGAAGATAAGGAGAATCCAACGTAGATACAAGCTTCTCATCCCAAAAAGATCTTTTCATAAGGTTGTTCAGGAAGTCATGCAAGACTTGGAGCTGAAAGGAATGGGAAGATTTTGGGCGCGAGTGTGGGATGGCCCATCAGCAACAAGAAGGTGGACTGCTATAGCTATGGAGGCCCTAAAACAGCTGCGGAGGGGTTTCTCATCGACTTGTTTGATGATACACAACTAGTGGCCATCCATGCAAAGCATGTCACAATCACAGATAAAGACATGAACTTTATCGTTCGACTTCGACATGGCAAGGGGACTCCTCCATAGGTTATGAGATTAATGATGCAAAGTTTTGTAATTAGTGTTACAGCACCATAGCATCTTGGAAGGCCAAAAAATTTTGTATACTCTACCACATTGGAATATTTATTTCTATATACATAATATCTCATGCAATGTGTATTGAATTCAAATAATTGAGCAAAGTTGTTTTGTTTTGTTTCTTGAAATGCACGACTCTTAATTTTTGTTTAATGTATAAACGCATCGAAAGTAATAATACGTAGGATATGAGTTACGTTATTGCTTATGCACAATCGTAAGTGCAATACTACGCGTTGACATAATTAAATTGGATTATGTTAACGTATGCTAATGTGTCATTCACGTACGACACATTATCGTCACACTTACACGAACCACACATTTATTCAATAAATGTTTATTTATAACGACAAAGCAAAATATCTTATATTTATCAAGAAAAATACATGCGATGACTGATAGTGATGGTAGATTAAAAAAGCCAATAACCAACAAGAACTCTCAATTGTTCCTTGGCTTTTTCATCGATGGAGAGAAGGGGCCAGCTTCTGATAAAAATATAAGTTTCTTCTTTGCTTCAAAAATAGTATGCTCCCCCTTCAGCTATTTCTCCAGGAGAAGTTGATTTGACACTTTAGCAAGGTCAGCTAATGTAGCAAGCACACACATTGCTCCACTACATGTTTGGTCAAACAAGTAAAGAAGCTTTGGCTGCTTGATTAGCATCACCTTCTCCAAGCTAGATGCCACAAGTACGCTAGAAAAGGTCAAACTTGGTCAAAGCTCGAATTTTCATGATTATTTCTTGCCCTTGTGGTGAGCACTTTTTATGGAAGACCACCAAGTCTGCAACAAGGTTGCCAATGTATTTCTTTAGAGCTGAATCCTTCCGTCAGATCCGCATGCTAAGCTCCTCCTTGCCTTGATACAAACTCATCTATATACAGTATGTCCTAAATGACAAAGTCAAATCAAACAATATATTTATCAACTAACCTAGAGTTATAAAAAAGTGACGAAACTTAACGGTAGGGTGCGTTGGGTCCCCCCGAGTCCACCAGTGAAATCTTGGCAAAAAATGATGTCTGCAGCTATCCTGTTGGCGTCTGGGGCCACTTTCTGGCCAGAGTCCACTAGTGAAATCTTGGCAAAAAATAATGCCAGTAGTTTCCCTAGCGTCTGAGGCCACTTTCTTCCAGTGGACTCTGGGGGACCCAACGCATCCTACCGTCAAGTTTCGTCGCATAAAATTATATGGTAGTTAGAAATCTCACATTCTCCAGATCATCTTGTATCTTCATTTCCTCGTGTGTCAGTGAGGCATCTCTTTGGGCAGAGGGATCTACAAATTCCTTGGTAGGAAGCTAGGGCCTTTCTTTGAACAGATCATGCTGTAATGCTTCAAATTGAGCATCCAACACAAGGTAATCTTCTTCAACCGAGGTAATATGCTCCTGTGTTGCTATGATGGCACTCATTGTATCTAAGCTTGTGCCATCATATCTTGTAATCTCTACCATCGTTGGATGCACGTCCATGTAATCATAGTTGATTAGGTCTTCCATCGAATCCTTGACGAGGATGGAAAACAACTCTTCTTCCTTCATTTCCAAGTATTGCAACACATCTGATAGAAGCAAGTATTGTACACCATCTATTTTAATGGGCGTCAAGGAGGCAAGGTTGGGTTTGTCGACTTGTGGCTGTTTTGAAGAAGATGGCACCATGAGAGCCAACCCTTGCTCTGTCACAATTCGATGTTCCTCTTCAGCATTTATGAGCTCTTCAATTGGTTCTTCTCCTGTATATGTGATAGCAACAACCTATGGAGTTGTATCTTCATCGCTCTCCTCCTCTAGAGGTGTATCCAATGCAAGGAGGTAAATTTCCAATGCACATTCACACTCCACGAGATCCAAAGGTGTTGTACCTGGTGCACTACCCATGGGAATAATGCATACTCTGTGCGAAGGATCCACGTGGACCAGACACCTATTCACCACTTTTTGGTGATTCTTCCCTGCTTGAAATACCATGAGCTGTTCTAGAGGCACCCAAGTTGGATCCCTTGATGGAGTATGTGTAGGTAGCAATGGTACTCTCACAGAGTCTTCCAAAACTTGAAGGGGGGGATCCAACGATGAGAGCATGCTTTTAAGATTGAAGTTCTTAGAGAAAACCTGAAATATCTTGTCACCCTAGCTAGCAAAGATAGTCTCATGGATCCACTCATCAAAGTGTGTGTGAGCATCCATTGTAGCATGTAGGAGGGATGTGGTGGATATAAAGAGATGAAGAGAGAAAGTGTGAAACGAAATAATAAAACAAGAACTAAACTAGTTCTACCTTAAAAACCTTAATTTTTAAACCATTAAGGGTTGTTCACATACGATATTTAGTTGTGGCTTTACGTATGCCTTTGTAAAGTTTACATGCATATATAAATGTATTGATGTGAAAAGTGTATAACGAGTGTATGATTTTGCATAAATACTATAATTTTTAAATATTGCAAGTTTACGAGTGAATATTCTATTGGCAAAAAAAAATTTGAAAAATTATAGGTGTTGGATATTACAACTTGTGGTGTTGGGATTTTTAGGGAGACTCTACAATTTCTAAAATATGTGGAGCCACACACTTTCCATTGATAGCAGTATCCTCAGCTCGGCTTCGAATTTTCCTACCATCTAGTTTAGAATAGAAGCTAACAGGTGGATTCTGCATTAACATTGTAATTTCTTAGCGCATTATACTCAAGGGCCAATCATCCTCCATTTGCAACACTTGGGGCTTGCGGCCCTCACAAATGACAGTAGCATCCATAGCTCCACTTTCACGCACGTCTTGATCAAGGCACAACCATTTACCCTTGAGCATCCTCCATCTATGATACTTGAACACTAGGCATAAAGTCTGTCGTGTGACAAAGTACTTGTAATTGGAAAGGAAAGTTAGCTGATTCATCCCAAAGTAAGATAATAGTCAACTAAGAGAGAAAAAATTTCCCTGAAAGCCATGTCTCTTGTTGTGACTCGACGCTCCATTGTGTCAGGACTGTGAGTCATTTTTTATGTCCAAGTTTTGCCTAGAATCCTTGTTACATAATCCTCTGATGCACTTTTTATGACATACGTGCTTTTGGTACGTCTCAAACCTTTACATTCCTTGAACATGTGTGCAAAAATTGCAATCGGTATGAACCAACTTAGACGTACATTCTTTGAGCCGGTGCTTGGCTTCATAGAATTCAACATGTCTGTTGAAAATTTTGTGCTACACATGTGCAAAATGTCGCTACTACACAATGGCCATTCTATGCTATTGAGATTCGATATGTGTATGGACTCAAGGGTTCCATATTCTTGACCCCCCTTGGGCAATATGTACTTGGAGTCATAGAAAAAAACAAGGTCATCTACAAGCTGCTTAGCCGTACGCCCCTCAAAGAGCAATCTACCAATTTCAAGGTGGTAACACTTAAAAGAACCTATGAAACTCTCATTATTTTGCCACTCACAACAATCTGAAGGGTATACTTCTGTAAGTACAAGACAAGTAGTTACATAGATATCATGAAATTTCTCACTCTCAATGAGTTACAAATACTTAATGTTTGCAATGTTTCATTGAAAGGGCATAGTGGAGGCAATATGTATTTGTTTTTGCATGAATACATGTTGTACAAATGCCTCTGTTACAAGGTGCGAATCAACATTCCTTTGTCTGAGAGCTAAAATTTACCCTTCCAGTGCTTTGATACATCTACAATTGCAGATGCTTTCACCATGAAAGCTCCCTTCATACTTGGACACATATGTACCCAAGACGAGCAATGATACGTATTAGTGATCCAGTTCCCTTCTTTATCTTTTCTATTATGTACTTCTATCGAGAGAATGCTTGTTCTTCTCTCAGTCATTATAACCTATGCATTAGATGTAAAGAAGTATGTATTAACCCCTAAATAATGAGCATTTTAAGTCTGTCTAGTAATCACCAATATGCCATACAAATCAACATGGCATCAGGAGATGTTTACACTTTTGTAAACAGACATAAACATCGATATCAATATGCATGTGGATATGTACATCAACACAAAGTATAGATTCAATTTCAAGACATCACTTTAATAATATCATTTACATAAAATATAATGAAAAGAATAGCACAAGAATACTTAGAGAATTTTGCCAAAATAAATTTTATTATAATGAATAGGAGTCTGATTTGACTCAATACATTGTATGAAACGTGGGTATTATAGAGTAGTTGTTACAAGTATAACAGCCACATGGCATGCAAATCTTAATAGGCACATTGGATTGACACCTTAGATATTCTATGACTCAACGCATTGTGTATTATATGGATGATATGATACATGAGTTTCATGGATCATTGCCAATTGGCACGGAGATCCGAATGGACACACAGGACCAATAAAGCAGAGGATATTTGAACCATCGACTTCTAGCAGATTCATATCATCCAATATAAAGAAATCACTCATCACATCAAAATAGTCGATCGAGAATTATGTGCTTCACCTAAACCTTGTACAATATTTGCATGTATAAAAAAAATACATGCATGAATTCCTTTTAACAAAAATACTTTCATGAATTGCTTTTAACAAAAAATATCTAGATAATTACATGAATAGAAGTAATACAAAATAGGGCCAATTTACCTATAAGTCAATTTGCTGAAGATAAGATTGAATAGTTGTTGATCAAAACCCATTGCAAATGATGGACATAAGAAAACATCAATCCCATCAAACATAAAAGTCACTAATTAAATGAATAAATTTTGGCACCACAAAATATGGTAGATTTACCTATAAATTGAGCTATATAATCTCTGCTCTACCTTGTGTTAAGTGTTGCAACAACAATTGATCCTTAAATTAGAACTAGCATCAAACCCTATTGTAAAGATAGTAGAAAAGGGATAATGCAGAGAGGAAGAAAGAGAGAGCGTGTGAGTACACGGGAGAGAGAAAAAAATGAGCACCTATCCAATCTTGCCCAAATTGATCTCTACAAAAGAAAATAGCAAGAGTTAGTATTTACATGAATGTATACTGAAAAAATAGTAGAAAAGAGGAAACATAGAGAGAGAAAGAGAGAGGGAGAGAGAGATAACCACTTATGCCATGCCACCCAAAATTATCTCTATAATAAAATAACAAGGGTTAGAACTAACATCATGTTGTATTGAAAAGATAACATTAAAAAAAAAACCAAAGAGAGAGAGAGAGAGAGAGAGAGAGAGAGAGAGAGAGAGAGAGAGAGAGAGAGAGAGAGAGAGAGAGATTAACACCTTTGTCTCTTGCTCCAAATAAACTCTGCAAGAAAATAACAATTAGAACCAACATCAAATTCTATTGAAAACACAACATAAAAGAGAAACAACACACACACATATAGAGAGAGAGAGAGAGAGAGAGAGAGAGAGAGAGAGAGAGAGAGAGAGAGAGAGAGAGATGAGCACCTCTGCCTCCTACCCAAAACAACCTTTGCAATAAAACAACAATAAGAGTAAGAAGCGATATCAAACCCTATTGAAAAAATAGCAAACAAGAGAAAATACAAAGAGAGATGGACACCTGTGTTTTGCCCAAAATCTAGAGTTGCATGGAGAAGAAAGTGCAGAGGTAAGCAGAACTCTCAAAACCCTAATTAGTCTCAGTGGGAGTTTCAATGGAGACGAAAACTCACAAGTATAGAGAAGAGAGGAAAAGTGGTCCGTTGCTCAACTTTTGGGTCAAACTGATTTTGTGAGAGGGAAAAAAACCAAAATTGAAAATTCTCCAAAAAAAGGGAAGAAAAATACGATGTGAGAGAAACTCAAATTTTGTGCACTATTTATTCTCCATTTTTTTAATCCCCCACTATCCCTTTTTTTATAATCGAAAACCCAAGATTTGGAGAGAGAAGATTCACCCTCCATGGATGTCAACATCTAGCCTTCCTATTGGACAATCCAAAAGGCCCATATC